>NW_013672649.1:24349-31636 GCF_000517525.1 Limulus polyphemus
ATCTGCTAATAAGTCCCATCCGTCAATATATTAAGTCCTTTCGTTTTATATATTTTAAAAATCTCGCTCTGCGAATATCCTAATGCAGAGAATGGTTTGTTACATATTTTTCTGAAAAAAATATATAAAAAAATGGCGACGTCGCACTGTTCGATGGCCAGGAATTCACCACCCCCCGGCAGCCCAGCAGTAATGCTAAAAATCAGGTTTCAATCCCCGCGACGAGCAGAACACAAATAGCCCATTGTGTAGCTTTGCATTTAACAAATCATCTGTACTAAACCGCCAGCACACCACCTATATGTATACATTTACTATCTAACCCGTTACACGTGGGATAAGACTGTACTACATTTTTATACATTTTGAAACAAGATAACCTCGTGAATTACTGCTGAAACAAGATAACCAAAGTAATAGAAACTTTTTCAAAGCTACAGTACTGCAGAAAGATGGTCCGTACAGTATCCCGATAAGGCTTTCTTATGTTGTTTTATATAGTAAAAGTCAAACAAAACCGTACAGTATCCTGATAAGGCTTTTTTATGTTGTTTTATATGATAAAAGTCAAACAAAACCGTACAGTATCCTGATAAGGCTTTTTTATGTTGTTTTATATAGTAAAAGTCAAACAAAACCGTACAGTATCCTGATAAGGTTTTTTTATGTTGTTTTATATAGTAAAAGTCAAACAAAACCGTACAGTATCCTGATAAGGCTTTTTTATGTTGTTTTATATGATAAAAGTCAAACAAAACCGTACAGTATCCCGATAAGGTATTTTTCGTGTTATTTTATATGGTAAAAGTCAAACAAAACCGTACATTCTATTTGTTCTTTTCGTATACGGCTCAACGCAAAACGAAAATTATTTGGTCAAATTTATACCCGTATCGTGGAAAGAAAAATATATCATTTTGCAGATTTGGTCTCTGGGTACGTCCACCATACGACAACTGCTGACCAGACGACAACTGTCGACCATACGACAACTGACGACCAGACGACAACTGTAGACCATACGACAACTGTAGACCACACGACAACTGTTGACCAGACGACAACTGTTGACCATACGACAACTGTTGACCAGACGACAACTGTTGACCAGACGACAACTGTTGACCAGACGACAACTGACGACCAGACGACAACTGTTGACCAGACGACAACTGACGACCAGA
Organism: Limulus polyphemus; assembly: GCF_000517525.1. Lineage (NCBI taxonomy): Eukaryota > Metazoa > Arthropoda > Merostomata > Xiphosura > Limulidae > Limulus > Limulus polyphemus. The sequence continues at coordinate 25,534 of NW_013672649.1, forward strand.
CGACAACTGTAGACCATACGACAACTGTAGACCACACGACAACTGTTGACCAGACGACAACTGTTGACCATACGACAACTGTCGACCAGACGACAACTGACGACCAGACGACAACTGTTGACCAGACGACAACTGACGACCAGACGACAACTGTCGACCATACGACAACTGTTGACCAGACGACAACTGTTGACCATACGACAACTGTTGACCAGACGACAACTGTCGACCAAACGACAACTGTCGACCATACGACAACTTTGCGATTTCAACCTACAACAGTCTACTGTTCTGCACTGTATGGTTATCTGGTTTTCGAGAGTGTTTCTCATTGTCCAATGCTTTTTGAGTAGTTCGGTCTTGCACAGCAAATTAACACTATTTTCAGTTCTAAACAATTAAACAAAGCTTAAATCTAACAGGATGCAACGTAATTGCTGATAAATAATCGGATTGTTCAATTGATAATTAAAAGTCTTAATTTCTATATTATTTTGAAATATTTAAAGATTGTGTTTTTAATTTGTTTGCTTCAAGCATATCGTCATATTCTTTCTTCCTCCATTTTTTAACAAAATATTTGTGTTCTCTACCGTAGTTTTTGTAGTTCACATAGGGGGCTAATTATGTAGAGAAGGAGGAGCTAACTGTTAAGTAAAGGCATTTGTGAAAGTGTCCAATAAAAAGGGCCATAATAACTTAATTCTGTCAGGGGTACTGCCAATACTTAACTGTGAGAATAAAATTATAAGTAGATCACCAGGGCCGAATACTAGGCTTAGGTTGATATATAAGGAAGAGCAGGTTGGATGGTTGGTTTTGTGGGATTAATTCAATGGGACGAGGACGTTTTTTGGAATGGATGGTTTACAGCTGCTGTAAAGGAAACTTTAAAATATAACTAGACAGTGGTGAGGGCCAGGATAAATTATATACAGAACAAAATGAGATATAGAGAAAAGGATGTGGGAAAAAAGTATAGAAGAAATTATAAAAGTAGGCTTAATCAAAGTATGGGTTACTTTAGTGAGTTGTTGGAAAGGGTTAATTAAGAGGAGTGATATCAGGGTGACATTTAGAATATTATAAAAGTAGGCTTAATCAAAGTATGTGTTACTTTAGTGAGTTGTTGGAAAGGGTTAATTAAGAGGAGTGATATCAGAGTGACATTTAGAATATTATAAAAGTAGGCTTAATCAAAGTATGTGTTACTTTAGTGAGTTGTTGGAAAGGGTTAATTAAGAGGAGTGATATCAGAGTGACATTTAGAATATTATAAAAGTAGGCTTAATCAAAGTATGTGTTACTTTAGTGAGTTGTTGGAAAGGGTTAATTAAGAGGAGTGATATCAGGATGACATTTAGAATGGAAAGGTTGTCATACGAGTACAGTTTAAAATCTGTGAAATTGTTTTCTCTTGAGAAAAGAAGGGTTAGATGCGATCTGATTGAATTGAAGGTCATCTTCAACATGGACAGCTTCATTTTTCTAACAGGGTGGTTGGCCTTTGGAATGAGTTATTTACATATCTGATGGATCCAGTAAAGTTAAGGGAATTTATCAATAAATATTTAATGATAAGAGCTAACCTTAAGATTTTTTATTTTAGTGAATGAGACAGCCTAGGTGGACCAACATGTCCATTATTATTATTAAATGTTATGCTGTGTTAATAAATGTATAGTCTTAATTGGTCAAATATTACATTCTAAAGTAATAGGTAAACGGTGTATTATAGTCAGTGAGTTGACCAGTATATACGTACGTAGATAAACGGTGTATTATAGTCATTCAGTTGACCAGTAGATACGTACGTAGATAAACGGTGTATTATAGTCATTCAGTTGACCAGTATATATACGTACGTAGGTAAACGGTGTATTATAGTCATTCAGTTGACCAGTAGATACGTACGTAGATAAACGGTGTATTATAGTCATTCAGTTGACCAGTATATACGTACGTAGGTAAACGGTGTATTATAGTCATTCAGTTGACCAGTATATACGTACGTATGTAAACGGTGTATTATAGTCATTCAGTTGACCAGTAGATACATACGTAGATAAACGGTGTATTATAGTCATTCAGTTGACCAGTATATATACGTACGTAGGTAAACGGTGTATTATAGTCATTCAGTTGACCAGTATATACGTACGTAGGTAAACGGCGTATTATAGTCATTCAGTTGACCAGTATATACGTACGTAGGTAAACGGCGTATTATAGTCATTCAGTTAACCAGTATATACGTACGGAATAATAACTTCTTCCGGTAGTTGATTTCTCTAACGACATCATCTTTCTCTATAGAACCACAGCTGATGAACGTGTAGAACCTAGAAACCTTTATAGAACCACACCTAATAAACCTTAAAAGTTAACCACCTTTATAGAACCACACCTAATAAACCTTACAAGTTAAACACCGTTTATAGAACGACAGTTATTGAACCACAGCTGATAAACTTGTAGAACCTAGACACTTTTATAAAACCACAGCTAATAAACCTTACAAGTTAAACACCTTTATAGAACCACAGCTAATAAACTTGTAGAACCTAGACACTTTTATAAGACCACAGGTAATAAACCTTACAAGTTAAACACCGTTTATAGAACCACAACTGATAAACTTGTAGAACCTAGAAACCTTTATAGAACCACACCTAATAAACCTTAAAAGTTAAACACCTTTATAAAACCACACCTAATAAACCTTACAAGTTAAATACCTTTATAAAACCACAGTTGATAAACTTCTAGAACCTAGACACTTTTATAAGACCACAGGTAATAAACCTTACAAGTTAAACATCTTTATGTAACCACACCTAATAAACCTTACAAGTTAAACACCGTTTATAGAACCACAGTTATAGAACCACAGCTGATAAACTTGTAGAACCTAGACACTTTTATGAGACCACAGCTAATAAACCTTACAAGTTAAACACCTTTATAGAACCACATCTAATAAACCTTACAAGTTACACACCGTTTATAGAACGACAGTTATAGAACCACAACTGATAAACTTGTATAACCTAGACACTTTTATAAGACCACAGCTAATAAACCTTACAAGTTAAACACCTTTATAGAACCACACCTAATAAACCTTACAAGTTAAACACCGTTTATAGAACGACAGTTATTGAACCACAGCTGATAAACTTGTAGAACCTAGACACTTTTATAAAACCACAGCTAATAAACCTTACACGTTAAACACCTTTATAGAACCACAGCTAATAAACTTGTAGAACCTAGACACTTTTATAAAACCACAGCTAATAAACCTTACACGTTAAATACCTTTATAGAACCACAGCTAATAAACTTGTAGAACCTAGACACTTTTATAAAACCACAGCTGATGAACCTTACAATATAAACACCTTTATAGAACCACAACTGATAAACTTTTAGAACTTAGTCACCTGTATAGAGCCACACCTAATAAACCTTATAAGTAAACACTTTAACGAATCACAGCTGATAAACTTGTAGAACCTAGTCACCTTTGTAGAACCAAGCCTGATAAACCCGTAGAACCTAGACACGATTATCAATATTTAACCCTGTATTTTGGTTATAATCTATTACTTTATCTCAACAATATCTCTTATTGCACCTACACACTAATTTTGAAAGGAAGCTTACTGGACTAAATTCTTTAAAATGTTAAACTGTTTAGGCAGAGAATGCACCCGTTTTGAAACACTTTGCATTTTCCAAAGAACTGAAAGTCACGGACACGTAGACATTTTAGAAACATAATTTTGAAACGCCTCTTAAAGCTTCAAATACATCATAAAATAAACTTTTCTCATAAGATAGTCACAGGTTTGCCTTTAGAATCCTAGACTAATAAAATGTGCTTAAATGAAATGAAAATATCAAATTCGTAAAAGTCTAATGAGTTATAAAACCGACCCACATCGTTTGTCATATATAAATGTTTACTAAAAGCTGTTTTTATGTGTTTGAAAAATCATTAATTATTCATTGCTACTCTGAAACGGAACATCGGAGCTCCGTGGAAAACCAAAACACAGCTAGTGTTTGTGGACTGTTTATGGTTACACACAAAACCTCTTCTACCGTTACACGACTGGTACCCAGCTCGTGGTGAGAACTGTGGCATCTTTATCCGAGTGTCGTGTGTGAGCTGAACACAAATAGGGCGATTTTAACGGTATCAGTTAATAACGATCTTATCAGAGGTCGGCTGAAAAACCTTGCTAGAAGTGGCATGGAAATCTCCTTTTCATTCGTAAAGACATGTTGGAGATCGATGATTAACTCCGGACAGGTGTTAGTAGAAGTTGAATATCGGTGATTAACTCCGGACAGGTGTTAGTAGAAGTTGAATATCGGTGATTAACTCCGGACAGGTGTTAGTAGAAGTTGAATATCGGTGATTAACTCCGGACAGGTGTTAGTAGAAGTTGAATATCGGTCATTAACTCCGGACAGGTGTTAGTAGAAGTTGGACATCGATGATTAACTCCGGACAGGTGTTAGTAGAAGTTGAATATCGGTGATTAACTCCGGACAGGTGTTAATATAATGTAGACAAAGAGTGTGAACAAAGTCTAGAGGGTTCTCTAGAAACAGTTTCTCAGTAATGCATATAATGTTGACAAAGAGTGTGAACAAAGGCTAACAAAGAGTTAATGACCGATATTCAACTTCTACTATGGGCTAGAGGGTTCTCTAGAAATAGTTTCTCAGTATTGAATATAATGTTGACAAAGTGTGTGAAAAATAGTTAGATGGTTCTCTAGAAACGTATCTCAGTATTGAATATAATGTAGACAAAGAGTGTGAACAAAGGCTAGAGGGTTCTCTAGAAACAGTTTCTCAGTAATGAATATAATGTAGACAAAGTGTGTGAACAAGGGCAAGAGGGTTCTCTAGAAACAGTTTCTCAGTAATGAATATAATGTAGACAAAGTGTGTGAAAAAGGCTAGAGGGTTCTCTAGAAACAGTTTCTCAGTAATGGTTCACACACTTTGTCTACATTAAACCAAGAGAAAACGATCGTTCATTTTATGCTACACTTCGACATCATTCTATCTAAGCTGACCTGTACTGTTGTTGAGGTTTTCTGTCTGTCACTGTCTTTTGTGACCATTCCCTTCTGGGTTTGTTTCTACTTTTTTTTTACCTCGTTAGTTGTATAATTTCTCCACAATGAATATTAAGCTTTATGGACTTACATCACTGAAATCCCAGGCTCGATTCCTCGTGGGGGACAAAGCGCAGATAGCCTGTTGCGTGTCTTCGCACTAAAACGAAGTAGTCTCAGACAGAAACGCGAGTATTTCCGCGGAGACTCGCGTGCTGGTTAATTCACTTCGACCTTAGTCGGTCTGTCGATGGAACGGTTTTATGTCTTTCGTTGATTTCACCTTAACAGATTTTAATAGCAGAGAAACAAAAAAAAAAAAAAGGAGCATACCGAAAAATTAGCGTTTAGGTTTTTGAGAGGAATTTGTGAAAATACGATCCAATAATCAAGGTAAAGTTAAAAGAATTTATTTTGTAAAAACAAAAACAAAACTGAATCTACAATACTGCAATATAATATTAGGAAATGGCAGGAAAATGTATAGGTGTTGGTTGTTTTTGTTATACAACCATATGATTCTGGTTTCATCTTCATCGAATAAAACCCCCCAGATGTATCTGTTTATTGAAACTGCTAAGATATTACTAAGTTACTTCATTCTCTGCAGTAACTGTAAGTAAAATTTTGTTCGTAATTAAACTTTAACAGATAAGCCCAAGCAAGGGTATCTAATCAACCCCCCATATATACTTCTAGCCAGTTAACTTTACGGAATTGGCTTCGTTAATTGAGAAGTTAAATTTGTACTTCTGACTTGTATTGACTTAGTTTGACCATAAAGTACTAATAATAATGTAAATATATTGTTGCGTCAGCGAGGTCACGTGACTAGTATCACGCCACCTCCTTCTAGAAATATCCTGTTCTTTCGTGAATTGTCGGGAGACTACTAGATTGGGGGTAGTCTCGTTTATATAAGACGTTCACAACGTGATGGGACAACAGTGTAATGAGTAATT
>NW_013672649.1:32636-39171 GCF_000517525.1 Limulus polyphemus
AGTGTATCGTAAAGTTGTATTCGGAAAGAATAAACCAGTTTTATTTAAGAAAGGACTTGTGTCGCTAAAGTTTCGTCGGAAAGAATTTACTGAAAATTAACTAACGAACGGAGACGTAACAATATAAACAAGTCATACATGCAGAAAACAAAAGAAATCAAACAAACAAACAACTTGTAATGTTACATATAAACGTTGCATCAAAACTGCCATGCGCACGAGGTAAAGTTTTTGCCTCTCCCACATATTGAGGCCCTAGCATGGTTTGGGGGTTAAGGTGCTCGACTCGCAATCTGTGGGTCGCGGGTTCGAATCCCTGTCACCGAAGATGTTCGACATTTCAGCCGTGGTGGTCGTTATTATGTGAAGGTCAATCCAACTATTCATTGGTAAAAGAGTACCCCAAGAGTTGGCGGTGGGTGGTGTTGACTAGCTGCTTTCCCTCTAGACTTTCACTGCTAAATTAGGGACGGCTAGCGCAGATAGCCCTCGCGTAGTTTTGGGCGAAATTCATAACAAACCCCGTTTGCTGAATTTACACATATTTTAAGCTATACATGTATTGTTAGTGGTATTTTACGATAGAGGTGCCCCCCCTCCCAGTGGCACAGCGGTATGTCTGCGGACTTACAACTCTAGAATCCGGGTTTCGATACCCGTGGTGGGCAGAGCACAGTTAGCCCATTGTGTAGCTTTGTGCTTAATTACAAAAAAACAAATGCTAGAGGTGAATCGTCTACATTAAAGATTAAACAACTTGCTGTTAGATGGTACACAACTTTATATCACGAGCTTATTGTCATCTAAGCTTCGGCTTGTTGGTGTTTTTGTAATTACGTGTAGCTAAACAGGCTGTTGACAAACACACTACTCTGTCACTGAAACACGAACAACTGATTAATCAAATATTCAACATAACTTGACTTACTTTTGGCATGTAATCACGTACTTCAAAACCTTTTGCCTTTCCGATTCCCTTATGACTGCTCACCTCAATCTAACCATCTTGAATATATTTAACAAAAAACGTTTCGTTTCTTCGGCGAAACTGCATTAGTTGGACAAAATAGAAGGAGAATGAAACAAATCTTGGCTTTTAAGTTGTTTAAACAGAAGTCACGTATGACAGAAGGCATTCAATAAGGTAAAGGAAAAAAGGTGTGATCTACACGTATTTATGTTAGGTTTGTGTATTTTTATATATTGGTGGTGATTTGGTGAACGCAAAGGGACCATCACTTGTAAATGAACTCGCAAAAAATAGCGTAAAACATATTACGAAAACATAAATATATTGGTAAAAAAAAGCAAGACGTTCACAGAAGAGAAACCAAGTATCATTCGTAAAAATACACAAACTTAACATAAATATTATAAAGAATGTCCCCTTTATCCTTAGCGATGCCCTCTATCGCTTGTCACTTCTGTCCAAACGATTTAAAAGATAACACGTAGAATTTTCTTCCAACTGATGAAATGAATCGTGTTGGTATAGGTTTTGTTTTTAGTTACAGGTTTTGTTTGTAGTTACAGGTTTTGTTTAGATCTGACTATTTGTGTAACTAGTCGTGAGACTACGGAGCCTTGGACCGAACTTTATCTGCTATAAAGCTTCTAACTACGTTGACAGTTTATAAGCTTCAGAATGACTTTTGGTGCAAAGCTATGCAATGGACTATCTGCGCACGAGAATCAAACCCTGGATTTTAATGTTATGAATCTACACACTTGCCACTGATCCAGAGTGCATAATGGGATTTCTATAAGAACTGGAAATACCATTTATTCAGTTGTTCGGTAAGTTCACTACGGACTTATAACACTAAATTTCGGGTTTGATCCCCACCCGTAGACAGAGCGTAAATAGCTTTGTAGCTAAAAACAAACGAACAAAAACTTCTAATGATTCAAGATGGAGACAAAAACTTCATGATGAATCATTTGAGTTATTTTGAGGTACGGCTTGGATCTTGTTGGTTGTATTAAATCTTCTGATCTGACTGTCGAGAACTGAAGAAACTTTAACGACTCTAGCCGATATAAAACTACATGGTTTTGATAATTTTGTTTTGTACAGTAAACCTTCAGCGTGGTGTACAAGATTAGAAGGCTAAAACAGTGCAAATAAAACGTTTTCTGTGGCTGGAACGTGCGTGAGGATATTATATCTTTGAAAGATTTCGGAGGACGTATCCCCCTGAGTGCACCGTGAAAATTACGCCTACACGAATATACATATCAAACACAGCAACATATCGGGGATGAAACTGTAATTAAAGAAACGTTTTTAGTTCTCAAGGTTGAAAGTTCATTTTTTTTAGTTTAGCAAGAACCAATGGTAATTTTAACACTCTGTTAGCAACAATGTAAGTTCCATAAAACTCTGCTTCTGATGGCTGAAGGTTTTATTCACACGCTGTTTTAAAGACAGAGTAACAAACATGTTTGTGTTCGTCTCCACTTCACCATGGCAACGTTTTTTTGTTTTTCTTCCGTTTGCTCTGCAAGCTTGTTGTTGGTTTAGAGGACATGGTAATAATAAAACCAGTAGCAAAAGCTGTGTCATTATTCAAACCTCTCTATCACGACGAAACAGGTCAGGTAAGTTATTGATTACGACGAAACAGGTCAGGTAATTTATTGATTACGACGAAACAAGTCAGGTAAGTTATTAGTTACTACGAAACAAGCCAGGTAAGCTATTAATTACGACGAAACAAGTCAGGTAAGTTATTAGTTACGACGAAACAAGTAAAGTAAGTGTAATGGTGTAATATATTTCTAAGATATACACCATCGTGTAACATAACACCATGGTGTATAACTTACAAATATATTACATCATGGTTTATAACTTACAATATATTACACCATGGTGTATAACTTACAAATATATTACATCATGATGTATAACTTACAAATATATTACACCATGATGTATAACTTACAAATATATTACACCATGGTGTATAACTTACAAATATATTACACCATGGTGTATAACTTACAAATATATTACATCATGGTGCATAACTTACAAATATATTACATCATGATGTATAACTTACAAATATATTACATCATGATGTATAACTTACAAATATATTACATCATGGTGTATAACTTACAAATATATTACACCATGGTGTATAACTTACAAATATATTACATCATGGTGCATAAGTTAGAAATATATTTGTAAGTTATACACCATGGTGTAATATATAAGTAAGTTATACACCAGTCTGCGGACTGAAAACGCTAGAAACTTGGTTTCGATATCCTTGGTGGGCAGAGCACAGACTGCCCTTTGTGTAGCCTTATGCTTAGTTACAAACAAACCATTTGATTTGTTCGTTCGTTTGTAGTTAAGCACAAAACTACACAGTGGGTTGTCTGTGCTGTGTCCACAACGGGTATCGAAACCAGACTTCTAGCGTTATAAGTCCGTATAATTACTGCTGTGCCACTCGAGGGCTTATTTTTGTCAAGAAACTTGAAACCATCGGTACTTGATGAAACTCTGTAATTACAGAATTTAGGAAACCTAAAACATTTGTACTTTTCACTAATTATTCATTCATTACAACCGTGGTTTCAGGTGAAACCAAGTACCTAATGGTACCTTTACTGGTGAAACCATGGTCGTGATGAACGAAGTATTTGTGAAACGTACAATTGTTTTATAAATGTTTTATGTAATTGAACTAGAAAGTAATGTTTCAATAATATTGTGGGTTGTTTCAAGATATTAAAATATTGAAATTTTTCCCTTTCTTTTTTTCGAACGACTGACTGTGTAAATTAATTAATTACGTTCATCGTAATTAACTGCTGACCCCGAGTCACCCCCATGTATATTAACTCCGCCAAATAAACGCCATGATTTGATTAAATAAGTACGTTTGTCGTGTGTTTAAAGAAAAATATAAATAAATAAAGATAAAGTATCCATGAGGATTTTTCTCATGTATATTTCGTCTGCGGTGTTTTAAACGAAAAAAAAATTGGGATCGAATCCCCACTATTATATACTAGGAACCTTCTCACCCTGTAATCGACAGTCTATTTGTCACGAGCTGGAAGCCACGAGTCGCTCACATCTTTTGTGGCAGGCCTGACGTAGTGTTTCGTGGTTTGCAGCCGAAGCTATTGATTTGATTATATATTTCACACTTTTGGAGTCTTTTAGCACGGTAAGCAGCATGACGTCATAAAGTTTTTATGGTTCATTTATCGCACTTCCACCTGGATAATACACCAGCTGCGCCACCTTATTCAACAGAGATCCAGTCCTTAACGCTCGGTGTATTAATAAAAGTCTTCTTACTATTCATCTCTGGCTAAGCAATCAAGAAATACAACTAACAAAAGAACTGAAAAAAAAATATAACTACAATTTACTAACTACTATTTATGTATAGCTTCCTTCCTATCCTGCAATGCCTTCCCCCCTCCCCCCCAACTTATGTTTTATTTGATGTTCCTCTAATCAGACTAAAGCCTTGTACGTAATCACCACGGAGGCTGAAATGGTGTCAGAAAACAAGCTAAGAACCGCGAGGCCTGAAACCGCCGTTCGAGCACTCGTGTTTTAATTTAAAGAAAGAAGAAGAAAAAAATGCTAATCTTTTCAGCGATCTCGTATTCCGCAGCTGCTGTTCTGAGGTAGTCTAGCGGATTTGGTAGGTGAGAAAGGTGAGAGCGTCGGTCATGATAACCAGTCTCTGTCTTAAAGCCCACTCCACGAGAACTTACCCCCTCTGCTGGCGGCAACAAATTCCAATTTCGAAGGCGAAGCGTAAAAGCTGTGTCATTAAACCCAGTGGTCGAGTGACTAACGGGAGGGTTTAATGATGTGGTTCAACTTCGATCATCCCGATGTCGTTTTGTCAAGCCGGATGGACTTTAATGTCCAGTGCTAACTCATCTCCTGACCAGTTTCTTCTACTCGCAATAAAACGATAACAATCCTATAACCCAGCGGATTCGAAATGTTGACCTTTCTTCTTCAAGGACAAGCTGTGATAATGTAAGCACTCTGTCCAGCACTGACCTGTTAGACGACTCGTCGCGCGTCTAGAGCACAATATTTCGAACTGTTTTTACGTACAAGTCGAGAATACTGTTTTCTGAATTTTCACAAACAAGTTTGCAAGAACTGAAGCTCATTTAATGGTTAAATTTGTATTTTTTTTTTAAAAAAAAAAGATATTTGGTACAAACTATTACACTCTGTTTGCGTTCGCCTACCACAAGAGGGCAGCTTTATGTTTTAATTTATAATTATTGTTTGCACAACGCTTGATCTTACAATGTTAAGGTTTTGTGTGATAATTAGGATTAATAGCTAATAGAAGAATTTAATTGTATTTATATTTGTATCCCACTAGAGGACGCTATTTATGCAAGCTTACTTATATCATTGGAGAACAAATCTTAAATACACTTAAGCACGTGAAGTAAGTTTCTGCTTTGATAAATATGGTAATTAGTTTTATTGATAGCAATGGAAAGTTTCGGTTACCTGTTGCATTTAAATTCATTTTAGTATATGGTTTTATTCCTTATACACGATATAGCTGTTTTTATTTTTTCGTGTTGATGTTGTTTGTCTGTTCTTAAGCACAAAGTCACACAATGGAATCTCTGTGTTGTATCGAAACTTGTTTTTTTTTTAGGGTTACAAAAATAATTGTGTTCCCCGTTGAGACAGCGGTAAATCTGCGGATATACAACGCTAAAATCCGGGGCTCGATTCTCCGTGGTGGACTCGGAAGATAGCCCAATGTAGCATCGCTCTGAAACAAACAAATTATCGTTGAGCCTGTAAGGGGGATGGGGTGGGGGGGGGGCAGGCTTGTTTCTAGGAATACATAAACCTTGAAAGGGTTAAAAGTCATTTTCACCGAGTCGACACCAGGTGTCGTGTGAAGTAAAGAATTTAAGAGAAAAAAAAAAGGAGATTGTGTTTACTGTAAATGAGTTTTAGATAAGGTACAAAAATATTACTTGGATCTTATTAAAGTTTCAATTTCTAGTTACAATTTAAACAAACCACTGTCATAACTGTTTGCCAAAATTATATAGGACAGACTTTAACCTGGGTTTCTAACCATTGTTTGTTTGGCTACACAATGGGCTATCTGTGTTCTGACTTGATTCACTGACATTACTCATCGAAACCTGTATACTAATTAAGATCACGTGATGATGTCAGTACGGTTGATGTAGGGAATAAGTTATCGTCTGTTGATATTTTATTGGAAAGCGACCATTAATAACGTAGCTAAAACTCAACAACAGAAAACAAGAGTAAGTGGTTGTTATAATCAGAAGATTGATGTCGTCTTCACAGCAGTGAGTGATGTGTCTTATTAGACTCCGCCCTGTGATTGGTCCGTTTCTATGGGCAGACTTGATCTCTTGCCAAATGGTACAACCTTCCCATGACACTGCATTATTGAAAGAGTCTCGTTACACCGTCAATCTGTTTTACATTTTCTGAAAAATAAACTAGCTTTCGAATTCGGCA
>NW_013672649.1:40032-43969 GCF_000517525.1 Limulus polyphemus
TGTAAATAAATAGGTCGTCCCTAAATCTCTAGTAACACGTGTTGATAACTTCGGTTTGTCCAGAAGAGTAAGACGTTATATATAAATGTGGATTTTATGCGATCCAATATTCGCGTATTGTTCGCATCGTCCGATGAAGATCAGAATGAAATTCCTGTCTAGACATAGAAATATGAGGCTTTTTTAAATATCTTACTTGTAAATAAATAGGTCGTCCCTAAATCTCTAGTAACACGTGTTGATAACTTCGGTTTGTCCAGAAGAGTAAATGGCCAAGTTGGGTTTCTACTTTCAACACAACTTATTCGATTGACCGATTGTTTGTGATACGATCCGTGACAAGTATTCTCTTCAGTTAGAGAGTGAAGATAAAATAAAATCGTGCTTATATTTGGGGGTGTCTGAAATGCTGAAGTATCCAGCGATTTTTCTCTGTTACAGCAGCTCATAGCTAAACTCTGGTAAAACTTTCGTTAACCATAGCCATCCCCCTCCCCCCTTTATGGAAAAATCATTGCTACGAAGCTATCTTTTAACGAGATGTGTCAACCATTCAAGGCTGTGTTGGCTGGTTTTCCAATCACGCAAACGGCAAGTCTCGCCAGTAGGAGCTACCCAAGTTAGTAGAGGTGAGACGATCCGTCATAGTTAGTGCCAAGGGCCTGTCATTGGACTGGAAAAGGACCAGTTGGATCATTCTTTTGTGGAATTTAGGCAAAATAGCGTGTCGTCTCTCTTCTTTTCCTGCTGATCCTAAACGAATTTTTCATCTTATTTTATATATATATATATATAAACCAAACACAGAAATGTAGTGCGACAAACAAAGGATGGTAAACTAAATTCTTGCCACAAATAGAATAACTTTGTTTGATAAATAAGGAGTATAAATTGATGACATCTTTGTCTTTAACCGCCATTTTTAATTCTTGAGTTTCCATGCTTATTAAGCATTACGTTATACAGTATCACTGGAGAAAGTAATGTTTGATCCACGTAGTTTCACTTTGTTTTATATATTTCAGTTCACATGAGTTTCACATAATGTCACTTAATTACGTTTTGAGTTTAAAACAATTCGTTTTTTTTTCGTTTGTCTTATCTCAATTTCAAACGAACATCAGATCCAAGTTTCGTGTGTAAAATAAACACTTGATCCAAGTTTCGTGTGTAAAATAAACACCGGATCCAAGTTTCATGTGTAAAATAAACACTGGATCCAAGTTTCGGGTGTAAAATAAACACCAGATCCAAATTTGGTGTGTACAATAAATATTAGATCCAAGTTTCATGTGTAAAATAAACACCAGATCCAAATTTGGTGTGTACAATAAATATTAGATCCAAGTTTCATGTGTAAAATAAACACCAGATCCAAGTTTCGTGTGTAAAATCCACGAACTTCCAACATTCTTTTGTTTGTTGTTAAGCGCACAGCTACACAATAAGTTGTCTGTGCTGTGCCCACCACGGGTATCGAAACCCGACTTTTAGTATTATAAGCCGCTGAGCCACGGGAGGGTGGAGCTTGTACATTTCTTACTTTGAGTTGTAACAAACAGGGGTGTTACTGTTCAAACTGTCGTTACTTTTTAGCACCAAAACCTGAGTGATTATATTACTTCCATCACGTATTCTACCTTTTGTTTAATTTTATTTTTTATTACCATAATCCTCCATCTCCTCCTCCTTTCTGTATTCTTCTCACACACCTCCCACAGTCACAGCATGTTCTTTCTTCACTTCTCTCCCTCTCTCCCCCTTTTTTTTATATGTTCCCATCTTTCTTGTTCTAGTCCATTTTATGAATCTAATGTTCGTCACTCTAGCCTATTTTTGGCAGTCCTCCCTCTCAATGTCATCCCCCATCCTCTTCCATTTCCATTCTTAATTTTATTTCACCTCTCAGATCCTCAACTTTCCTCGGAGCTTCCTGTCATTGAACGTATATCGCATGCAGTGTTTCTGTACTTCGCCTAGTACTGCATACTGTACGGCGATAATGGGCGCATTTGACATCTCCTTTAGCATGAAGCTGGAGATAAACCTAGGGTTATGTGGTCGGTGTTAGTCGGGGGGAAACGCGATACAGATTCTGTGAATTCCGCCAAGAAGGTTGAAGGAGGTATCCATCACGGCTTTACTTAGTAAGCACTGCTTGTCTAGCTGGGACTTGTCTGCTCCACGTGAGATATGGGACACGTTGGTGATAAGGTATTGATTCCTGGTGTGAGGAAAAAAAAAGATCTTTGCCAACTCCAGCTTTAGCTGTTTAGACGTCACATGTTCAACATTGATCCCTATTTAGAACTTTTTTTAACCGACCTCCCCCCTCTCCAACCTCGTCCATATAATGGAATTACGAGCTGAAAGAGTTTTATACTAAATAGGTAATTTAATTATGTTGCTCAAGAGAGTCTAATTTAATGATTCGAGCAGGCAAAGAGTTTTTGCTTGTAATTCATTTACCCTAAGAGCAGTACTCCTGACAAATCACTGTTACACACATTTATATACCCGTTTAAGCGAAAACGTTACATGAAACGGTCTCTCAAATTGATGGTACTGATGTCTCTGGAGCCTTGTGGCGTTCACAGTCAAGAAGACTCTGGAGATAAGATCTTACACATTTGTGTCTAATATATTGGAAAATACTGGTACAAAAATGATCGGACTTCATTTCTTTGGAAGAAAAAATTGAAACTAACAGATTTGGATAATTGATTGTAATATTAGACCGCTAGCTTATAGTACGTGTTATATTGTGATATCATTGTAGCCTATAGTACGTGTTATATTGTGATATCATTGTAGCCTATAGTACTTGTTATGTTGTGATATCATTGTAGCCTATAGTACTTGTTATGTTGTTATATCATTGTAGCCTATAGTACTTGTTATATTGTGATATCATTGTAGCTTATAGTACTTGTTATGTTGTGATATCATTGTAGCCTATAGTACTTGTTATGTTGTGATATCATTGTAGCTTATAGTACGTGTTATATTGTGATGTTGTTATATCATTGTAGCCTATAGAACTTGTTATGTTGTTATATCATTGTAGCCTATAGTACTTGTTATGTTGTGATATCATTGTAGCCTATAGTACGTGTTATATTGTGATGGTGTTATATCATTATAGCCTATAGAACTTGTTATGTTGTTATATCATTGTAGCCTATAGTACTTGTTATGTTGTGATATCATTGTAGCCTATAGTACTTGTTATGTTGTTATATCATTGTAGCCTATAGAACTTGTTATGTTGTTATATCATTGTAGCCTATAGTACTTGTTATGTTGTGATATCATTGTAGCCTATAGTACGTGTTATATTGGGATATCATTGTAGCCTATAGTACTTGTTATGTTGTGATGTCGTTATATCATTGTAGCCTATAGTACTTGTTATGTTGTGATGTTATTATATCATCGTAGTCTATAGTACTTGTTATGTTGTGATGTTGTTATATCATTGTAGCCTCTGATACTTGTTATGTTGTGATATCGTTATATCACTAGCCTGTGGTACTCGTTCTATTGTGATGTTGTTGTACCTTCTTACCTTGTAGTACTTGTTCTATTGTGATATTGTTGTATCTTCTTACATTGTGGTACTTGTTCTATTGTGATGTTGTTGTATCTTCTTACATTGTGGTACTTGTTCTATTGTGATGTTGTTGTATCTTCTTACCTTGTGGTACTCGTTCTATTGTGATGTTGTTGTACCTTCTTACCTTGTGGTACTCGTTCTATTGTGATATTGTTGTATCTTCTTACATTGTGGTACTTGTTCTATTGTGATGTTGTTGTACCTTCTTACCTTGTGGTACTCGTTCTATTGTGATATTGTTGTATCTTCTTACATTGTGGTACTCGTTCTATTGTGATATTGTTGTATCTTCTTACATTGTGGTACTCGTTCTATTGTGAT
>NW_013672649.1:44047-45661 GCF_000517525.1 Limulus polyphemus
GGTACTTGTTCTATTGTGATGTTGTTGTACCTTCTTACCTTGTAGTACTTGTTCTATTGTGATGTTGTTGTACCTTCTTACCTTGTAGTACTTGTTCTATTGTGATGTTGTTGTACCTTTTTACCTTGTGGTACTCGTTCTATTGTGATGTTGTTGTACCTTCTTACCTTGTGGTACTTGTTCTATTGTGATGTTGTTGTACCTTTTTACCTTGTGGTACTCGTTCTATTGTGATGTTGTTGTATTTTCTTACATTGTGGTACTTGTTCTATTGTGATGTTGTTGTATCTTCTTACCTTGTGGTACTCGTTCTATTGTGATGTTGTTGTACCTTTTTACCTTGTGGTACTCGTTCTATTGTGATGTTGTTGTACCTTCTTACCTTGTGGTACTCGTTCTATTGTGATATTGTTGTATCTTCTTACCTTGTGGTACTCGTTCTATTGTGATGTTGTTGTACCTTTTTACCTTGTGGTACTCGTTCTATTGTCATGTTGTGGTACTCGGTGTATGTAAAGTCAGACCTTCAACACTGGACTGTGAATCAGAGGATTCATGGTTCGCGACTCGATTGCTGAAAACAAATGAGCTCCGCACTCTAGGGCCGTTAAAAGTGTGACAATCAGTCATCACTATTTACTCAAACAATAGTAGCTTAAGTGTTGGCGGTGGGTGCTATTGACTAATTGCCTTTCACTAAGCCCGAAATTCTGAAATATTTTTCTTTCTATTCTGTTTTTAGTAGTAATTAATATATTATTAATATATTTACCTGTCTTTACCCATTTTTGTACTAACATTGTAGTTTCTGGTGTTGAGACTGCGTGCATGTCTTGTTGTTTATACATTATTAAATGTCCTAGGACCTACATTCTACAAAACCTTAAAATGAACGTGTTGTAAATAGAAATGGGTAAAAAAACGAAGTTTACGTTATTTGGTTTAGAGGTTACGTCTGGTGGTTTATAACCCTATTATAAGCCGTCATTACATTTTTAATATCCGCGATAACAAAGAAACACTTTGGGTCAGGAAATCTGTAATTACCAAATACAAACGTAATAAATGAAGTACTTTCTACCTTGCGAGCGATTCACCATTTCTCGACATATTTATTTACATAAATACAAATAGACATTTCCCTCATCTGCGGAATATTTAATTATTGCCAAATGCGTTCATTGCTAGAAATATTCTGTTTTTTAAATCTTGGTTAATACTCACGAACACGCGCTTAATTAGGCGGTTTTCAGCGACTTGTATGTTATTCTTATAGATTTAAGTACCTTATTTGAAATACATTAGTTCAAGCACGAAAACGAACAGTCCGACATTATGTGCTATTCAGCACTAAATACCACAAGTTTTGAAACTACAGCGAGATGTTCTTCGATATAAACCTGTGTTGTTTATCTTTGTTGTCTCATTAGTTTAAAACCCATCTCTTATAAAACTAATGAGACAACAAAGAAATCATCTCTTATCTTTAAAACCAGTGAGACAACAAAATAAGAAATGGATTTAAAACCAGTGAGACAACAAAGATAAGAAATGGATTTAAAACCAGTGAGACAACAAAGATAAGAAATGGACCTTTGTTGTCTCATTAGTTTT
>NW_013672650.1:0-3557 GCF_000517525.1 Limulus polyphemus
GAATGTTTGTGGATGGAATGTTGACAAGGTTGTGATCATCTGTTTGTTATAAAGATGAATGTTTGTGGATGGAATGTTGACAAGGTTGTGATCATCTGTTTGTTATAAAAATGAATATTTGTGGATGGAATGTTGACAAGGTTGTGGTCATCTGTTTGTTATAAAGGTGAATGTTTGTGGATGGAATGACGGCAAGGTTATGATCGTCTGTTTGTTATAAAGGTGAATATTTGTGGATGGAATGACGGCAAGGTTATGATCATCTGTTTGTTATAAAGATGAATATTTGTGGATGGAATGACGGCAAGGTTATGATCATCTGTTTGTTCAAGATAAATGTTTGTGGATGGAATGTGGACAAGGTTCTGATCGTCTGTTTGTTATAAAGAATAATCATCGTGGATGGAATGTGGACAAGGTTTTGATCGTCTGTTTGTTATAAAGATGAATATCTGTGGATGGAATGTTGACAAGGTTGTGATCATCTGTTTGTTATAAAGATGAATATTTGTGGATGGAATGTTGACAAGGTTGTGATCATCTGTTTGTTATAAAGATGAATGTTTGTGGATGGAATGACGGCAAGGTTGTGATCATCTGTTTGTTATTAAGATGAATATTTGTTGATGGAATGTTGACAAGGTTGTGATCATCTGTTTGTTATAAAGATAAATATTTGTGGATGGAATGACGGCAAGGTTGTGATCATCTGGTTATCACAAAGAAAAATGATCATGAATGAGGATGCGCAACAAGTTAGATGATCACTTGTATGGTTTGTTTCAAAGAGGGACGACCATGGATTAGATTTCTAGAGAATAGATTACCATTTATATGTTACAAAGAGAAATGATAGTAGATGGAATTGGTGTTACAATTATTTCTGATTTACTAAATTATCTATAATTTCACATGCTACAGAAAGATAAACCAGTTTTAAGTAAAGTATACTTGATCTCCCGTAAGGGGGTGGTGAGAAGATTATAGTGATTAGTGGAGAGTGGAAATCGATGTTGAAGAGACTGAATTAATTAGAGTACAAGAATTTATAAATTGTTTCAAGTACCACGGTGTAAGGATACACTATGGTTGGTGGCATTATGTCAAGTTGCGGTTTAATTTGCTTGGAATTTCGCGCAAAGCTACACGAGGGCTATCTGCGCTAGCCCTCTTTAATTTGGCAGTGATAAGACTAGAGAGAAGGTAGCCAGTCAACACCACCCACCGCCATCTCTTTTACCAACAAATAGTGGGATTGACCGTCACATTATAACGTCCCCATGGGTGAAAGAGCGAGCATATTCGGTAATGGGGATTCGAACCCGCGGATTGAGAGTCGAGCACCCTATTCACCAATGGTCGAGTGGCGGAAGTTATCAAACCATTTGTATTTGTTATCAGGTCATGAAAGAAAAACATATTTAATAGTCCGTGTTTCTGTTTATAATCAACAACAAAAATCCATTTTTAAATGCAATGACAAGGTAAACACAGTTGTACTGATCTAATACACTAATTTTTATATAGCTTTGTTTGTAGTTAAACACAAAGCTAGAAAATGAGGCTATCTGTACACTGCGCACCACGAGTATCGAAACACGATTTCTAGCGTTAGAAGTCCGCAGAAATACCGCTGTGCCAGTAGGGAAGGGGGGGGGGCTATATAGCTTTAATGCTTGCCCCTATCTTTTTATTATTTGTATAAATGTTTCAGTAAAAGATTTAATAACCAAAATACTTTTTTTGGAGTATTTGTAATTCACAATGTATATGATTTAACAACTACCAAATAGAAAAAAATATATATATATTTTCCTTTTGACCATTTTCAACATCCCAGAATATATATATATAACAACGATACCATAGTACGTTTAGATTTTGTTGAAATTCTAAAAAAAAAAATCGATTCATATCGTATATTGATGTAGAATAAAATTTAGCGACCAGTGTTTCTAAGACTTGTAACTGATAAATAATATGAGCGGCACGGGCAAATATTTCTTTCATACATCTATTCTGGCCCGGCATGGCCAGGTGGTTAGGGCACTCGACTCATAATCTGAGGGTCACGGGTTCGAATCCCCGTCCCACCAAACATGCTCGCCCTTTCAGGCGTGGGGGCGTTATAATGTGACGGTCAATCCCACTATTCGTTGGTAAAAGAGTAGCCCAAGAGTTGGCGGTGGGTGGTGATGACTAGCTGCCTTCCCTCTAGTCTTACACTGCTAAATTAGGGACGGCTAGCGCAGATAGCCCTCGTGTAGCTTTGCGCGAAATTCAAAACAAACAAACAAACATACATACATCTATTCTTATATGTAGTATTTATTTATTTTTGAATATTGTTGATCTGTGTGGGCTCAAGAACCAAATTTTAATTTTTAAAGAATCTTATTTAAATACATCAAAAATGTATATGATGGTATTTTTAATGTTAATTAGCACCAGATCAGTATTCAAAAAATTATGTTTTGTTTAGTAACCGCGGTCATGTTCTTCTCAAAGGGAAACGACGTTTTCAAGACATTCTTTATTTACTATAGGTGACTCATGGCGCCATCTGTGTGACCGTGTATGCATCTGTAATTCGACTATTGTACGAGTTTCACGAGCAGGCCTAATAAAGGTAAGCGCACACTGGTTACGTTACGTGTCAGTTTAACGGCAGTTGGCACCGCCCACTACCATTAGTAGCCTCGGTCTCAACTTAACAACACATAATACATTGAACCAAGTACATCTAAAATTGATCAGTGATAAACAAATTAATTAACTAACCATCGGTTAATTACATCAAGATATTACAGTTTAAAGGTAATTAATGATTACAATATATATATATATATTCATAATTAATTAATCATTGATAAAATAGTAAGTACGAAGAATAAAGGCGGGAGAGGGGAATGGCGAATTTTTCGTTAGGGATCAAACTGTTAATTTTTCTGGTTATAAACATTTCCCACCTACCCTTCGTGCATGACAACGTAATATTATTGCCCACACGCACGTGTTTTGCGCACAAACTGAACAAAAAATATACACTTACTACTATTACTATTTTAAGAGTACACATTGTTACATCTCTCTATTTTTTTATTTGCATTTCCTCAACAACGGTCTCTGTTTCAGCATAATTGGATAAACCATATTATTATTAATACCCCCCCCCCCCAAATAATTTAATAATAGTTACAGTTTTCGTTCATGTGTTCTTTGTTCATCGGATTTTTCTCACATATATGATTAGAAACGAACTGAGGTCACCTTTCCCCTAGTCATAAGTTACTTACACCCAAAAATGACAAAAGAAAACAAAAACTTATTGTAAATTTTATCTTTAAGAGCTACAAAAAGTGAATTTTTTTGGGATAAAAAAAAGATCATTCATGAAATTTACTGGCCTACGGAATAAAATAATCAACTCTGGATTTTCGTCTATACAGTAAGAACGACACTCCCACTCCGTGCGGAAAATGATCTATGAGTAGAATATAGAAGTGGAGTAAAATAAAAAAAATATTATTATGTATCTTAATAATAAATATAATAGT
>NW_013672650.1:4557-5813 GCF_000517525.1 Limulus polyphemus
GTGACACAGCGGTAAGTCTGAAAGCTTGATTGAAGGGGCTGGAAGGATTGTTGACCTCGTCAAACTCTAAAATATCAGTTGACAGTGCAAGAGGTGAAGTCTTAAAATTATAATGTTTTTGTCTTTAAATTAATAAAAAAACAACAACAACAACAGGTCCCAGATGTAACAGTTTAAGTATAGGATGTAATACATTTATCTAATAACCTACGTATATACCAATCTTGTCATGATATATATTATGAAAACACTTAGGTTCAAGAAATTAATTTTAAAAAAATTTACCAAATCCTGTAACCCGAACATTTTCAAAAGGTGAACCATTCTTCATCGCGGGCAAATTTTACTTAGTCATTTAAAATTTTTGCCCCTGATAAAGAAAGATCCGCGCTTCGAAAGCGCTCGTGTTATAGGGTTCTTATTTTCATCTATATCTATAGTATATATGTATATCAATAGTTAAATTTCCATATGTTTATCACTGCTCTTTTTATATAATTGTCTGAATTGTTTACTAATTTTACTGTGTTTATTTACTTATATTATTACCATATACTTTAACTTACTATCTTATTTAACTTTTTTTTTTTTAATTAAAAAGAAATCTCACGATATCCGAGAATGTATTTTTGAATTGCGTCCTCTCCCGCTAGGCGGATACATTTATTTATTTCTTGTTAGGCACAAAGCTGCAGCATGGGTTATCCGTTCTCCACCCATAGCGGGTAAGGAAACCCTGTTTTTTAGTATTATAAGCCCCCCAGAGGTATCACTGGAGAACAGGCAGGTATCAGAGTTACGGTTATCACATGTTCGGCGTTGTTTTATTAAGTTTCTGTCAAATCAAATTTCCGAGATAAAAAAGTGTTGTGCGACCAAAACGTTTTTGGTGTTTCCGTCATTGACAATTATGTAGATTATTAGAAAATATGGAATATTATTAAGCATATCAATAATAATAATGATTAATAAATGTTGCATACACTGGTACCTCGTTCAGTTTAATTTTTCTATATTCAAAACAACAAAATCAGTTAATTTTTTGGGGGGTTCCCCCTTACCCCTCTGAGCCATAGTATTACGACACCTTGTTGCACACACTGGTACCTCGTGCAGTTTAATTTTTCTATATTCAAAACAACAAAATCAGTTAATTTTTTGGGGGGATTCCCCCTACCCCTCTGAGCCATAGTATTACGACACCTTGTTGCACACACTGGTACCTCGTGCAGTTTAATTTTTCTATATTCAAAACA
>NW_013672650.1:6544-13156 GCF_000517525.1 Limulus polyphemus
AAAACAAAATCAGTTAGTTTTTTTTGGGGGGGGGTGTACCCCTACCCTCTGAGCCATAGTATTACGACACCTCTGAGTTAAATATAAGACTATGTAAAATTGACAACTATAGCAAGACGGAAAGAAAAAGTATTATATGAAGTTTGTTTATTTGAAATAAAGCACAAAGCTACACAATGGGCTATCTGTGCTCTGCCCACCACACGTCCGCAGACATACCGCTGTGCCACTGGGGGGCTTGATGCACTTATTAAAACCTTACCCTTCTAATTCTGCGTGCAAGTTTTCGTGATGCAACGAAAATACAAGAATGAAAAAAATTACTGCTACAACGTGAACTAAAACGAATGACCTGGTTTTGAAGTATCCTAAAAAATTTCAAGCAGAAATTACCTACAGCACACGATTTCCATAACGTATATAAATACATATGTATGTTAAAGAGCATTCATTGTTTAGGTTTCACGGGGTCAGGTGTGGCTTAGTGGTTAATATGTCAAAGTGTGAGCCCAAAGGTACATACTTTGCTTTCCGTTGTCGCAGAATTGTACTCCGCATGTGGGGCCATGGATTACAACATCCCAAGGGTTGATTAGTTAATATCCTTATAGTCTTTCAGCGCCTCCCCCCCCTCGTAGTTCAGCGATAAGTCTGAAGACTTATAACGCTAAAAGTCAGGTTTCGATACCCGTGATGGACACAACACAGATTGTTGTAGCTTTGTGCTTAACGTCAAACAAAAACACGTTTTTAGTCTATCAGTTCAAAGTTAGGGAGGGCGAGTGCAAACAATCCCTGTGTAGTTTAGCGCGAATTTTCAAAACTAACAAATAGCATAAAAATTGACCATTAATTCTTGTTCCCCCCCCCCCCAAATTGATAAGACGACGCTTTATTTCTCATATAACTAGTATCGATGTTACTTTGTTGTAACTGAAAATTTCCCGCAAATCTATAAAATGGGCTATCTGTTCTATCTACCGTGGAGAATCGAACCACGAATTTTAGCGTTATAAGTCCATAAGCTTACCGCTGGTCCACCAGGGAGCAAATTCAGAATTTTAGCGCGAAGCTATACAACGGCTAATTTTGACTTGACGGACTAGAGGGCAGCTGGTCAACAGGACCCACCGCTAACTTTTGGACTATTCTTGCCTGACCACATAGTAGAGTTTTCACCATCAATTCCAATAGTGCACGCAAGGCAAAAAAAAAAGAAAAAAAGTACCGCAACGGGACGCGAACCACGAAAACTCGGATTCACAATCCGGGCACAATAACCGCTGGGCCACGCCCTGTCGTTGTGTTGCAGAGAGCCAGTTTTTAAATCTAATGACGCACCTTTCGTACGTGTCTATTAAGTATATTTACTGAACGCTGGAATGAATGTTCTTCATGCCACGCCACTGATAGGTTTTCTTGCTGATTGCGAGGAAACCGGTTTGTTTAGCCTGTTTTTGTTTATTTGTTAGGCGCAATGCTACACAATGGACTATCTGTGCTGTGCCCACCACTAGTATCGAAACCCGATTTTTAGCGTCGTAAGCCTGCAGAATTACCGCTGAGCCACCAGAGGGAGGGAGGTGGGGGGCGATTGACCTGTTTATTATAATTACAGGTTTTGGGCCCGGCATGGCCAGGTTTTTAGAGCGCTCGACTCGAAATCTACGGGTTCGAATCCCCGTCCCACGAAACATGCTCGCCCTTTCAGCCGGGGGGACGTTATATTATGTGACGGTCAATCCCACTATTCGTTGGTAAAAGAGTAGTCCAAGAGTTGGCGGTGGGTGGTGGCGACTAGCTGCCTTCCGTCTAGTCTGTCAATGCTAAATTAGGGGCGGCTAGCGCAGAAAACCCTCCTGTAGCTTTGTGCGAAATTCACACCAATCTTTAGACTTTGGGAGTTACGTGTGGTATATACCTTTACCAAAAACGACCAGAACATCGCGACTAAAACTCCTATTTATCGTGGCATCTATTGGATGGTCTGTTATTTACACTATACTTTAAATGATACCGCTAAATGTTGTGCGCTATAGTTTAGAGATACCTAAATAATTTGACAACCAGTTCAGAAGGTTTTTTTAAATTTTGCAGAAACCGTTTGTCAGAATAACACATTATACAAATAATTGAATATAATACATGATCTGAACAACTGAGTTACATGAGTTTGAGGCCAGGTGGTTAAGGCGCTCGACTCGCAATCTGCGGGTTCGAATCTCCGTTCCACCAAACATGCTCGTCCTTTCAGCCGTGGGTGCGTTATAACGTGACGGTTAATCCCACTATTCCGTTGGTAAAAGAGTAGCCCAAGAGTTGGCGGTGGGTGGTGGCGACTAGCTGCCTTCCCTCTAGTCTTTCACTGCTAAATTAGGGACGGCTAGCGCAGATAGCCCTCGTGTAGCTTTGCGCGAAATCCGTAACAAACAAACCTACTATTGACACAGATGAAGATGTTCGTTTCTGTTGTATAAAGAATATACCATAACAAACAAAGCTACACGATAGGCCATCTACACTCTGTCTACAACGGGGAATCGAACCACGGATCTTAGCGTGGTGTAAGTGGGACAAAAAAGTATGAGTATATTGATTAAAAAATATCACCACTAATATGCTACAGTGCCAACACATCACGTTACACTAATGTGATACAAAACACAGATCATGACGTTTAGAGGATACTTGTACTGTTCTAATTCCTATCACTCGTTTTTAGAAATTTGTATTTCAATTGCATTCATTTTTTTTTTTCTTACATTCAATTGGCCGCGTATTTATTTGTCAAGAAAGCTAGCTAAAAACGAGATATCAAACACAAGACTTAAACCCGGGATGTACGATATTTTCAGGCCAAATAAAATGTCTACAAAAAAAAACAAAAAAACTATATAGATCGTGCACAAGTTATGGCTTTAGATAATTGTGTCTTACATAAAACAAACTTCTGACTGGTAAACTTTTAGAAACTACTCCTTCAAGATCTTGTGGTTCTTTTAGAAACTACTCCTTCAAGATCTTGTGGTTCTTTTAGAAACTGCTCCTTCAAGATCTTGTGGCTCTTTTAGAAACTACTCCTTCAAGATCTTGTGGCTCTTTTAGAAACTACTCCTTCAAGCTCTTGTGGCTCTTTTAGAAACTATTCCTTCAAGCTCTTGTGGCTTATTTAGAAACTACTCCTTCAAGCTCTTGTGGCTCTTTTAGAAACTATTCCTTCAAGCTCTTGTGGTTCTTTTAGAAACTACTCCTTCAAGATCTTGTGGTTCTTTTAGAAACCACTCCTTCAAGCTCTTGTGGCTCTTTTAGAAACCACTCCTTCAAGCTCTTGTGGCTCTTTTAGAAACTACTCCTTCAAGCTCTTGTGGCTCTTTTAGAAACTACTTTTGTTTATTAATGAGTTTGTTTTAAATCTCGAGTAAAGCTACACGAGAGCTATCTGCGCTAGCCGTCCCTAATTTAGTAGTGAAATACTAGAGGGAAGGCAGCTAGTCATTACCACCCGCCGCCAACTCTTTTACCAACGAACAGTGGTCTGATCGTTACATTATAACCCCCCACCCCGGCTGAAAGAGCGAGCATGTTTCGTGGAACGGGGGTTCGAACCCGCGACCCTCAGATTGCGAATCGAGCGCCTCAACTACCTGGCCATGCCGGGCCTTTTTTAATGAGTGAACGAGTGAGTTCAGTGACAAAATATAATACACAGATATACATTAAAATGTTATACGTGTTGTAGTAATTACTTATGTTCATTGATGATAAATATATTAAAACGCTTAAACTTACATTATTGCACTACTGACTCCACCCTAATCCTTCCCCTTGCACCCACTCTTTGGCAAACGCTGCTTTATATTATCTAATGCACAGAACTCAATACTTGTCCACATATTTAACACACACGCTTTGTGTGTGTCATGTGTTTCAATACTTGTCCAGATATTTAACACACACGCTTTGTGTGTGTCATGTGTTTCAATACTTGTCCAGATATTTAACACACACGCTTTGTGTGTGTCATGTGTTTCAATACTTGTCCAGATATTTAACACACACGCTTTGTGTGTGTCATGTGTTTCAATACTTGTCCACATATTTAACACACACGCTTTGTGTATGTGTCATGTGTTTCAATACTTGTCCAGATATTTAACACACGTGCTTTATGTGTGTCATGTGTTTCAGATTGTTTATTTGCGTGTTTATCATTTTGTAGTTCTGAAAATCAATTCCATTTTAATACTACTGATATTTCTGTTAGACGTGTGGATTCGTTTGCTACATGGATTTCTGTTAGACGTGTGGATTCGTTGGCTACATGGATGCATCACGGATTTCTGCTACTAGTCTGGATTCGTTGATTGTTTGAGGTGCAACGTATATATTTTTTTGCTAGAAATTTGGATTTATTGGTTGTTAAAGTACAACGTGGATTTCAGCTATCCGGATTTATTGGTTGGTAGAGTATAAGATGCATTTCTGCTAGACGTCTGGATTCGTCGATTAGTGTGGTCATATACAAACAGAGCCATCTGGCGTAAATCATATGAGACAATTTCCTCAACATTATTTGGTAACTCCATGAAACTCTCTACTATATAACACATTGATTATTTTTCGACGGACTTTGACACGACCTTTTACGGCCGTAGTAATGTTTAAATGTGTTTTTGTGTGTTGTTACAACATCCTACTTAACTGATAAATTTCGACTTTTCGTAACTTCTTTAGCTGTGGATATCTTCCACGTCTAGTCTTCTTGAGATAATCTCCTGAAGAAGACTTGTAGTCGAAACGTTGAGAATAAAAGATCCTGTAATGACATTCATAGTCTCATTACTACCTCAGTATCCAGTTCTGATACTTCCTTTCCCTAAAATGTTCGTTGACTGAAAAAATTCTTGAACAAAATATATTAAAATAAACATAGGAGTCCTAATAACTGACTTATTAAAACTGTCAACCAGAAAATCAAAAAAACTTAGTTGAAACTCCGTTATTTAATATTTATCTGTAGTCGAAACGTTGAGAAATAAAAGATCCTGTAATGGCATCCATTTGTCAACATGAATAATACTTAAGCGTTAAAATTAATGATGATTTTAAACGAATTCTTGAAGAAGTGTGTGTTTTCTTATAGTAAAGCCACATCGGGCTGTGTCCCGAAGGGAATCTAACCCCCTGACTTGAGCGTTGTAAATCCGAAGATTTACCGCTGTCCCACCTGGGGACTCTTGAAGAAGTAAAGATAGTTAAACGTATGTTATACCAAAATAATTATGTTATTAATTCTATTAATACTGTTGTTAACAAAGTAATTAAGAAAATGATCACCTACAGAATTTAACATACATCACGGAGAATAAAAAAATAAAAAGGGGTTACTTTTCCGATAAATAACCATTCATGGTTTGACTGATGAACATTTTCAGACAGTTTTGACCATTAAGCTAAATACAGCATGCTTGAAGCCACCTATGATACTATTTTATGTATATTTATGTAAACGTACCGGAGTAACATAAACACGTATATATTTAACTTAATTACCAACAGAAGTACATAAATTCAACCACCAGTTGTCATTTCATTCCAATCAAGAAACACTGTAATATAAACTACACGTACTTGCGCGGAGTCCCCGAAAGTGTTCTGTTTCAAGAGTAAATAAGACCAAAATTAAGAGTAACAAATACTTTCCTTTCTTGCTTTTGAAGTTCATATGTCGTGCTGTGTTGTAGGCTACAGAGTGTATAATTCTTCTCGTGATTCATGGCATTCGCACGTTCTACTGACGTCATGACAGTACAAGTTGCAACGTTAAGCTTCCCTTCTGTGGCGTCATTTTAGTGTCTATTGACTGACAGACAACACACTGTTGAATAGTGGTGCGAGTGGTTAAAACAGGTGACCCCACCAGACGGCCTTCGACGCCCTTTCAGGGAAAACAGGAACTCGACTTGCACTGTTTCCACGCATGCGTTAGAGCTATGATCGATCTATACATTTTACTATTGGCTGGAGATAAAACCACCGAGAGATTTTTAAACATATACACATAACTTGTAAAAAGTAACGCTTTTTGTTCATTAAACTGTGTGTTTTGTTGTTATTGTAACTTAACGACAGACTGCAGGACCGTACTAGATATTTTATGTATTCAGAATGAAATACTTGAACTTGTAGTTGTATTGTTAATAGAAAAAAAACTGTTGTTTTGTTTTCATTCTATTTAACTGTCTTTCATAGTGTACACCATGTCATAACAGATAAACGTACAGTGTACACCATGTCATATACGTTTATCTGTTATGACATGGTGTACACTGTACGTTTATCTGCTAGTGTACACCATATCATAGCAGATAAACGTATAGTGTACACCATATCATAGCAGATAAACGTATAGTGTACACCATATCATAGCAGATAAACGTATAGTGTACACCATGTCATAACAGATAAACGTACAGTGTACACCATGTCATAGCAGATACACGTACAGTGTACACCATGTCATAGCAGATAAACGTACAGTGTACACCATGTCATAGCAGATAAACGTACAGTGTACACCATGTCATAGCAGATAAACGTACAGTGTACACC
>NW_013672650.1:14044-15533 GCF_000517525.1 Limulus polyphemus
GCAGACAATACGCTGTGCCACTAGGGGCATAGCAGATAAACGTATTGTGTAGTGAGTATTAATGTTAAGCTTTCAGAAGTCATAAAACTTGTTGACTATTCTCATTATACGGCATGCTACCATCATTTCAGTTCGCGTTTCCAAGCGCGAACGAAATTCGTAAAAAAAAAAATAGCTTTTATTAACAAGAGAGAAAAAGTACACAAAAAAAAACATCACAAAATCGACTCTTACCTCTTTACTTCTTACAACTGATCTTGAACTTGAGTAAAAGTTCAAAACACAAACTGCTCGTGAAGTACTGATTACAAGGCGTAAATGTAAAATACAATTGTAATTATTTTCTAGTAGCTAATTTAACGTATTGCAGTTACGCAAGACCCGCGTATTTAGTCTTATTTGAATTTCATCATTCTCGTAAAGAAAGTTCCTTATTACGACAACTTACTCGTACATTTCACCCAACAGGTACGTTAACGGGGGCGTTACGCAAGTATTCTTTTTACGTACGGTTCAATAGTGTTAAAGATTAGTTAACAATAAATGTATGTATAAAACGGCCACGAAAATATTTCATCTTTTTTATTTTATTTTTGAGCGAAGCCAAATTGGGCTGTGTGCTCTGTTTGCCGCAAGGAATCGAATCCCGGATTTCAGCGTTATAAGTCCGTAAGGTTACTGCTGTCCCACCAGGGGACAGGAGAGAGAAAAGAGAAAAAAAAGAATGGGCTGTGTGATCTGTCCGCCGCAAGGAATTGAATCACGTAAGGTTACCGCTGTCCCGCCAGTGGACAGGAGAGAGAGAGAAAAAAAAGAAGAAAGAAAAACTATGAATTGATGGCCACTAAAATTTTTATGATAAAGTTTTTGAATTTCGCGCAAGGTTACACGAGGGCTATCTGCACTAGCCGGCTCTAATTTAGCAGTGTAAGACTAAAGGGAAGGCAGCTAGTCATCACCACCCACCGCCAACTCTTTTACCAACGAATAGTGGGATTGACCGTCACATTATAACCCGCGACCCTCGGATTCCGAGTCGAGCGCCCTAACCACCTGGCCACGCCGGGCTCTTTTGATAAAGTTCAAGCCCATTAAAATACAAAACCCAGGAGTTTCCGAGGGGCTTCACCTCCTATTGATCACCACTTTTTTATCTCTACATTTATATGTATTAGCAACGCTCCTCCCTGACTGACTAACGACTTTCAATGAAAGAGCCTTCAAAACACATTGAAAAAAAATACAGATGCGAATTTAACAATAGGTTCACTTCACATATTAGGCTCGAATCGTTAATTGTTCTAAAGTTTGGTTGGATCCATAAGTTTTTCAAAAAGCTATAAATACTTCTTCAGGATTTGGATTGGGTTCAATTTTCTTTGGAACTTTATAAGGCTTCTTAGAAATTCCGACAGTTAATCGGACGACTTAGGCTTAAACTCCTGTTTTTCCAGTCCATGATGTGTGTTTGTTTGTTATGCACTAAACT
>NW_013672650.1:16316-22162 GCF_000517525.1 Limulus polyphemus
ACTAATCCAGGTTTGCTCTAGACTTCTTGAATGTTGTTGTTTTTTAACAGTTTAGACGTCAACGTGACAAAAAAAAGTATTCACAACTAATCCAGGTTTGCTCTAGACTTCTTGAATGTTGTTGTTTTTTAACAGTTTGGATGTCAACGTGACAAAAAAAATATTCACAACTAATCCAGGTTTGCTCTAGACTTCTTGAATGTTGTTGTTTTTTAACAGTTTGGACCTCAACGTGACAAAAAAATATTCACAACTAATCCAGGTTTGCTCTAGACTTCTTGAATGTTGTTGTTGTTTAACAGTTTGGACCTCAACGTGACAAAAAAAATATTCACAACTAATCCAGGTTTGCTTTAGACTTCTTGAATGTTGTTGTTTTTTAACAGTTTGTACGTCAACGTGACAAAAAAATATTCACAACTAATCCAGGTTTGCTTTAGACTTCTTGAATGTTATTGTTTTTTAACAGTTTGGATGTCAACGTGACAAAAAAAATATTCACAACTAATCCAGGTTTGCTCTAGACTTCTTGAATGTTGTTGTTTTTTAACAGTTTGGACCGTTAAAAAACAACAACATTCAAGAAGTCTAGAGCAAACCTGGATTAGTTGTGAATACTTTTTTTTGTCACGTTGATTTTTTTGTCACGTTGACATCCAAACTCTATCTGCGCTCGCCGTCCCTAATTTAGCAGTGTAAGACTAGAGGGAAGGCAGCTAGTCATCACCACCCACCGCCAACTCTTGGGCTACTCTTTTACCAACGAATAGTGGGATTGACCGCCATATTATATCGCTTCCACGACTGAAAGGGCGAGCATGTTTGGCATAACGGGGATTCGAACCCGCGAACCTTAGATTGCGAGTCGATCGCCTTAACCACCTGGCTATGCCGGACCACGTGGGGCGTTGTAACTGTCATGGTAATACCGATATTCGGTTAAGAGTAGCCGCAGACAGGCGCTGCTGATACTACGAAATACCTCATCTGATTGGTTAGCTGATGTATAGTATAAGGGTTAAAATACCGCCAAAAAGAAGAAAGACTGAGCTGTTAAAATCCTCCAGGCCTTACAGCCACTGGTCAGTCATAATGTCTGGCAATTTAAAGGAAGTTTAAGTAGACGTAATAAGTTGGGTAATTTTGATGGACCTTGTTCCTATTATCCTGACACAAAACAAAAACTAGCACCACGAACATGAATTTTCAAACTCTTAAAATGCCAAGACGAAGGAAAACTAAAAGTAAAGATGGTACTTATTATGTTAATATGAAACATTTGTCAGATTTACTGGACAGTCCAGTTGATCACTTGACCAGAAAGCTACGATTCATGACAAGTTCGCACGGATTCATCCCAGGCTCTTCAGCTCCGAAGTCTAGAGCTCTACCACAGGGCCGCGCTCTCAACACTAGAATCCCCATTGGAAACGTACAAGGTAAACCAATCACAAACTGTGGATCTTTTGCTTTGCCTCTGCTTCTTCAACTCCATCTATATCCCAAACAATTCCCAATTAATTTTTTAAAAAATCTACAAACTCCATTTTAATAAAGTTCATTTTAAAGCTCACCATAAATGGTGGATCACTATCACCGAATGTAATATCCCACGAGCGAAACGAAGGGGGGATATCAATAACCTTAGTTGAAGAAAGTCTTTTCTTTAAAACTAAATTCCTGCCATGTTTAAATAAATAAATACATACATAAATAAAAATGTCGACACAGTATTTCAAGAAATATATCCAAACGCGTGATGTTTATTGTGTTGACAAGAAAGGGGACATATTGTAAGTGTAACTTTCACCCTGTTGAGGAAAAGATGGACAAATTGTAATATTGTCCTACCTGATCAACATATAAGTTAAGAGAAGTGAGAGACATCAAAGTGTACATTTTTATAAAAAATTATTTAGTTTTGTGTAACGGATGTGAAAATTTTCACATACAATTATGATTCTTCTTTGAATAAGACAAAATTAAAATTGATAAAAGGTTTTCTTAGAGTATAATTAGTTTCTCGGGCTTTGTTTATCGAATGATGCTTTGCTGAAACTAAATAAAATGCATGACGCTACTCTGACGAAACGAGTCACGTCTGGCCTTATCTTTAGGCCTCGTCGGATGACTGAGAAGCCTACACGTTCGGCAAGAGCTGTTTTTATAAGGACCACTTCTTGCAGGTGTTGGATTATAGTATACCTTCTATTGGGCGGTTTGTGAACTAAAATGATATTTATGGTATGTGTATAAAACAATGGAGGCGTGTGAAGACTTCAGATGGTTTGACGTGTAACACTCTCAGATATTTTAATTTTGTTCTTACTAATTTTATTTGCTACGGTTTTTCGCAAGAAAAAGGTTTTTATATTCTTTTGTTTTGAATTTCGCGCAAAGCTACACGAGGGCTATCTACGCTAGTCGTCCCTAATTTAGCAGTGAAAGACTAAAGGGAAGGCAGTTAGTCATCACCACCCCCGCCAATTGTTGGGCTACTTCTTTACCCACGAATAGTGGGGTTGACTGTCACATTATAACGCCCCCAAAGCTGAAAGGGCGAGCATATTTGGTGGGACGAGGATACAAATCCGTGACCCGCAGATTGCGAGTCGAGCGCCCTAACCACCTGGTCATGACAGGCCGGTAAAATAAAACAACATCCATGAAGTCTAGAGCAAACCTGGATTAGTTGTGAAGTTTTTGTCATGATAATGCCCAAACTGTTAAAAAATAAAAACATTCAAGAAGTCTTGAGCAAACCTGGATTAGTTGTGAAGTTTTTTTTTTGTCATGATAATGCCCAAACTGTTAAAAAATAAAAACATTCAAGAAGTCTAGAGCAAACCTGGATCAATTTTGAATATCTTACACGTCGATAATCCATTATTTGTTTCTAGTGCTCGTTACTTACACGCACAACGTTTCAAGAAAAATATATTTTGTATTTATGGCAAAGCTGCTAAGGTGGTTCTGCCATAATTTTGAACTTTTGGCCAGAGGGAAGGCAGCTAGTCAAAAGCACCTTACCACCCACCATCCACGATATAATGCACCCACAGCTTAAAGAGAGGGGAATCTTTTGTAGTATCGAACGGATTCGGACTCGGCTCGCCGAC
This sequence comes from Limulus polyphemus, assembly GCF_000517525.1. Taxonomy (NCBI): domain Eukaryota; kingdom Metazoa; phylum Arthropoda; class Merostomata; order Xiphosura; family Limulidae; genus Limulus; species Limulus polyphemus. The sequence continues at coordinate 19,436 of NW_013672650.1, forward strand.
TCCGAAATCCAAAACAAAACAAAAAAGTGTGAATACTGACAGCTAAGAAAGAAAGTATTAGGTGACGTTTTGGTCAGTTTAATATTTGGTCGTAAAAAGGGTGAGGGTCTGAAACGTCGCAGCTTTTACTGGCAGCATTTTACCTTTTCTATTTGTGCGCGTTGTTATTGTCGAAACGGTTTCATGGAACCTTATATACAACATTTCGCGCAAAGCTACACGAGGGGCTCGTTACTTACACGTCGATAATCCATTATTTGTTTCTAGTGCTCGTTACTTACACGTCGATAATCCATCATTTGTTTCTAGTGCTCGTTACTTACACGTCGATAATCCATTATTTGTTTCTTAGTGCTCGTTACTAATTGAATATTGAACTGATAGGCTAAAAGGAGAGGGAAGGCAGCTAGTCATCAGCATCCACTGCTACTCTAATTTGTTTGTAATTAAGCACAAAGCTACAAAATGGGCTATCTGTGCTCTGCCCACCACGGGTATCGAAACCTGAATTCTAGCGTTGTGAGTGTGCCACTTGGGGGCATTATAGCGCAAAGCAGTAGAACATCTAAACATTTTTATATATTACTTCTTTCCATATTCAGATATTTATATGACAAAAAGAATCAAGTTAACTTCCGTCGACATTATGACACGAGGATTGTATTTTATATTATAAGTATTTGGATCTGCTTTAATTTTTACCCATAGAAATGATTGATATACAACATTTCGCGCAAAGCTACACGAGGGCTATCTGCGCTAGCCGTCCCTAATTTAGCAGTGTAAGACTAGAGCTAGTCATCACCACCCACCGCCAACTCTTGGGCTACTCTTTTACCAACGAATAGTGGGATTGACCATCACACTATAACGCCCCCACGGCTGAAAGGGCGAGCATGTTTGGTGGGACGGGGATTCGACCCCGCAACCCGCAGATGGCGAGTCAAGCGCCCCCTAACCACCTGGCCATGGTCTACTTATTACAATTTTTCCCGACGATATGATAAATTCCAATGTTATACAAACTGTAAGGAAAAAAATGGTACTTTGTTTTACAACAGTCCTGAATACTATTTTATATCTAAACAATCCAAATATAATAAGAAAATGAGTTTATTACTCAGATTACGAGATAGCTAATTTTTAACTTAATAAATTCTTTGTTGAAAACGATGTATCATTTATGAGTTATATCTAAATAACCCGGCTAAACTTTAATGTATAGATATTCTCACTTGAGATATTAAAACGCTACATATCGGGGTTCGATACCCACGGTGGGAACAACATAAGAACAAATGTAAGGTTGCATCCCTTCAAGCGGTCGTCAAGGAGACTTGGTGAACTTTTAAATATAAATATTATTAAATTATTAATTATTTTAATATAAATATTAATAATGTGTTTCTGCATGACATTTATCACATCAGGAGCATCGATAATCCATCATTTGTTTTTAGTGGAGTAGCAGTGGATGCTGATGACTAGCTGCCTTCCCTCTCCTTCTAGCCTATCAGTTCAATATTAAATTACAGTAGCAGTGGATGCTGATGACTAGCTGCCTTCCCTCTCCTTCTAGCCTATCAGTTCAATATTGAATTGGAGTAGCAGTGGATGCTGATGACTGACTATCTGCCTTCCCTTGAACTGATACGCTAGAAGGAGATACACCTTTTATGTTGCTTTGAGCGAAAATTCTGAAAACCAACAACAACAACTATAAACCCTTTTCCAAAATGTTACTTATAAAATATGTCACAGGTATAAGTCATTTGATACAAAATCGTTTCATGTCAAAGAAGAGGAATTATTCGCGAAAATCAACCAAGAAACTAAAATGCATAATAAGTTTCGCATACGAGACAAAACTTTTATTGGTTAATTTAAAACTGAGTAATTTATCATAGATATAAGATAAGCGCAAATAAAAAAAATTATAATCTTGCGATATTTTCTGAGATGCGAACGAAAATATACATCAGATATTCACGATTAAATATTTTTATTCATGACGTTCTGTCGCACAACTACCGTTTTTTTTTTCAGTTATCACTTCCCTGTCACCATATAATACACGTGGGGCCCAAGGGGGTGGTGGATGACTCAACGGTGGGGGAACGGATCAAAGTGAAGCCTGCAGAAACGTGTAAATGTGTCGTTTTTTTATTATTATTATTGATGAGAATCGAATAAAAAGGGTTCTCAAAATATGAAAATAAGATTATTTTACAGTTGGATTTTGATACGAACTTCCCTTCCCTCCCTCCCCCCCCCCCCTAGTTGGTCAGCGAAAAGTCTGATTATTTTACAGTTGGATTGTGATACGAACTTCCCTTCCCTCCCTCCCCCCTAGTTGGTCAGCGAAAAGTCTGATTATTTTACAGTTGGATTTTGATACGAACTTCCCTTCCCTCCCTCCCTCCCTAGTTGGTCAGCGAAAAGTCTGATTATTTTACAGTTGGATTTTGATACGAACCAGCTTTCACGAACTTCCCTTCCCTCTCCCCTAGTTGGTCATCGGATAGTCTGATTATTTTACAGTTGGATTTTGATACGAACCAGCTTTCACGAACTTCCCCCCCCCCCTAGTTGGTCAGCGAAAAGTCTGATTATTTTACAGTTGGATTTTTATATGAACCAGCTTTCACGAACTCCAAATAGTTGGTCAGTGGAAAGTCTGAAACCTTATAACGCTAAAAATCTCGTTTCGATATCCGTGGCGGGCAC
>NW_013672650.1:23162-24101 GCF_000517525.1 Limulus polyphemus
GTTTGAAGTTAAGCACAAAGCTACACAATGGGCTATCTGTGCTCTGCCCACCACGGGTATCGAAACCCGGTTTCTAGCGTTGTAAGTCTGCAGACATGCCGCTGTGCCACTGGGGGGCGTCTCTAACGGAAATCACACTTATAAAATCTTTCACCTTTGAATTATAAAAAAAATGGACTGGTATCGCTTTACGCTTTCTATACAATTTATTTATTTTTCTAGAAAATTTTACGTTCGGAAATTATATTTAAAGTTGTCTTTCTATGTCACGTTAACACGCATTTACCAAAGCCAAGTGCATTTCCTCGCCCCTTCAGCATGTTGTTAATTCTTTTAAAATTAGTTCATAAAATTGAATTTTTATTTCTCGGAAAAAAATATTCAACTCTTATTAGCAACTGTTGCAAAATACACGAATTTCAAGAAAACTCATACAACCCACTTTCAAATTTGTATGCAGAGAAATATAATATTTCACTCACTTACGAACAAACTAATCTACATGAATGACTAGAATATTATATAGTTCACAGATATAAACTTCTTACAGAGGTGTCGGAACCTGGGGTACTATAGCCCCCCCCCCCCTTTTTACACATTTGACTTATATAGCAACTGTAAATTATATTATTGTATTATCTTCATGCCTATTCAAGCACCCCCCCCCCCACTTTGCAACTCCTTCCTACTCAACTATCTTATGTTGGTTCTGCGGACTTTTAACGCTAGAAATCGGGTTTCGATACACGTGGTGAGTACAGTTAGTTAAAGGTGTAACTTTATGATTAACTACAAACAAACAAACTTATGTTGGTTGTTACGAGGGATGAAGGTCATGCACGAAGAATTTTAAAAGTATATTGAGAACATATGTAAATTACTATTAAAATCGGAAGTTACTATTTCGTGAGCCCCCCCCCCAGTGGCACAGCGAAATGT
>NW_013672650.1:24909-30907 GCF_000517525.1 Limulus polyphemus
TCATAATATTTATGCACACCGTATGTGGTTTAGCTTGATATAGAACTCCGCTAAACCTGGAACGTACTTTCATAGCCACTTATATTTTCTGTGGCCTTGCCCAAGGAAAGGATTGTATCTTGATACCAAAGCCTAACGTGTTTTAATTCATTCACCCAAAGCATTAACCCTAATCCTAAAGAACACCGTCTGAGGTTAAGCCTAATCTACAATTTCGCTACAGCGTGTTCATAATTTCATAGCCACTTATATTTTCTGTGGCCTTGCCCAAGGAAAGGATTGTATCTTGATACCAAAGTCTAATGTGTTTTAATTCATTCACCCAAAGGATTAACCCTAATCTTATCGAACACCGTCTGAGGTTAAGCCTAATCTACAATTTCGCTACAGCGTGTTCATAATTTCATATTCACTTATATTTTCTGTGGCCTTGCCCAAGGAAAGTTTCAGTGATTGTATCTTGATACCAAAGCCTAACGTGTTTTAATTCATTCACCCAAAGGATTAACCCTAATCTTAAAGAACACCTTCTGAGGTTAAGCCTAATCTACAATTTCGCTACAGCGTGTTCATAATTTCATATCCACTTATATTATTAATCTTTCTCTCTCCTACTGACAGGAATTTAGGTCTTTGTGACCTAGGAGGGTCAGGTGCGCTGAGACCTCTTCCTCCCTTATCTTTCTGGAATTGACTTAAATACTGATTCCAAACTGATGAATAAAATCGTGTTTAGAAACCTACTGTACTGAGTAATTCAAAAAATACAAGTTCTACTTTTAACAGTTACAACGTTTAGGCCCAATGTATCGAGTCATGCTCACCATCATGTAATTCTTTTGGATTAAATTCATAGATACGTTAAGTTTAAACACGGAACTCTATACACAAATTGATAAAGCTAGCTTTCCAGCATCTGTGAGTATTTTAAGAATCTGTGGGTTCAGCAAAGAATACAGTAAGACTGCTCACGTTGACAGATTTTAAATATCTGATAATTCTTTTTTTATGATATCAACTTATACGTTAATCATTAATGCTTTCCGTTCCCACGCCTCTATTGTTTAGTATCAACTTTGTATTGTTGTAATGGTTTCTATTGTTGGGCGGGTTTATTTGTTTGTTTTATTTGGCAAAAGGAGTTGAAAGTCCAGTTGACCTAACGATAATGAAGCGTTTTATTTTTTGCGACTACAGGTTTTCCAAATAACACAGTTTTACGAACTGGGATAGGCCTAACTTCACAAATACATCAAAAGAAATTCCACCTTTTTGCTAATTTTCTCGATACATACTGTACTTATCTCTAGTAATTCGTTGAAACGTAACACAGTATTCACGACAAGACCAATCGACTAAAGAACTCGTTAAATCTGTAATAAATCCACCACTTTCACACTCACTAAATCAATCGACAATCTTTAATCTCGCCTAACTCGCGTTTTACATCGTTCAAATCATTTCCTAACCCAAGAAAGAAAGTTTCCGACCAGTAAGCCACGCAATCATCTGGTGAGGTCAAAAACTCCCCCTCTTGCCAACATTAATACAAACGTCTAAATTACTATATATATATATATATAAAAGAAGTAAAAGTGTGAAACAGTATAAACAGAAATCTTCTAAGTGAAACTCACTAATTACACAATGTTCATACATCTCTCACATACGGGATACTTTGTAGCAAACAAATGGAAATCCAAGTAATACTTGCAAGAAATTAACTTCTTTAAAGTATGATAAAACAAAAAGAGAAAAATGTCACTCTATAATAGTGTAGGTGTGGGTATATAGTGTCTTAATTGGGCTGACCTCAACAAACTATGATATACGTAAGTCTGAGTAGTAAATAAACATACATAGATAGACCCGTGTTTGTGCTGGTAGAAAGAAGTCCAACATCTTTCACGAGCTCATTGGCGCCGTGGTAGAAACATACAAAATGCCCCTGTCCTGGCGACGCTTAGCTCGGACACGCTGTTTACGGTTTTTACGCTTCCCACACTTTCCTCAACGTCAGGAGGGTAATACAAAGAGCAACGTCGAAGCCCTATGAGCGCGCAGCCCCCTGTGAGCATGCGCAATATATCCGTGACGAAAACGCTAGCGAAGATAATAAGTAGGCGTTCACGGTGTGGTATAGGATGTGATTTACAATGTATAGAGTCTAACAAACTCTTATCGAGCGGGGCCGACGAAAAGAGGTTGCTGCTATAGCGACAGTATGTACGCACCAATAAGCTCACTAGAAACGAAGCTCGAGATTGTAAGGTCGGTCTCAATGACGACATAAACATCGCTAGGACCGAAAAAGTGCACAGCTATAATTGTTAACCTACCAGTACTGTCAGCTCCACCTAGGGGCAGCATTCTAAATACACCGAACAATGGGATACAATATATTTCACATCTAGAGAAAAACAATAGAAGTGTTAACGCGTATTCTCCCAACTCAGGAATGTTAAAAAAAAAAGAGGGCGCCCCACGATGAACGTCGTAACACAAACGACGCGACCACTCAGAGGAAGGCCCAAAACGTACTACTTTCACCGTAGGATCTTTGTTTTGATAGTCCGTGAAAGGTCAGAAAATTTCGAAAGTCAATCAATACGTGTGTCTGTGTCATTACATAAACTACACAAGAGCCAGTGGGAAGTCAGACGGTGGCGTGAATAACTAACAGTAATATTGTAACACACACACATACATATACAATCATTTAAACAGTTGGTTCGTTGTATAATATCGAGAATTCGACGAAACGTCATAACGTTATTCAATATACCCAAATTATTTTTCGGTTATTATATGGTGTAGTAAAACGATCTCTGAGCCTCAAAGATAACAACAATAGGGTATAGCGTACCAGATTCAGTGTTGTACGGTAGTTTAATGGGGGATCATGAATATAGTTACTTGTAATCACGTGCGTGAACTTTAATCGTTCATGACAAGACCTTCAGTACAGATGTTGATGCATTTCTATAACACCCTAACGCCTCGTTTTTTCAGAAAGTAAATACGTACGTGTTAATCCCACATTTTATAAGAGTTACCTTAACTAACGCAGACTTTGAATCATTTGACTAGGAAACCTTCACGCGTGTACGAAGGAACTAATCCTTCATCTTGTGATCTGTCGGAGGCCTGGTGGTTAGGGCGCTCGCCTGCGAGTTCGAATCCCGTCACCGAGCATGCTCGCCCCTTTTCAGGCGTTATGATGTGACGCTCAATCCCAAGAGTTGACGGTGAGTGGTGTTGACTAGCCGACTTCACTCTAGTTTGTCACTTCAAAATTAGACACGTCTAGCCTTCGAGTAGCTCTGCGTGAATCTCCAAACAAACTGTGAGATATTCGAGAGACATCTGGTGTGAATATTATAAAACAACACCAAATCTTCGTACGTACGGAGATGGAAAGACTACTTATTGGTTCCATATATATCAAGTGTTTGAGCTTCGTGTTTCGAAGTATTTGTGTTTAAATTTATACTTTAGTGTCTGTTTTACAGTTTTGTATGCAAAGCTACACAAAGGGCTGTCTGCGCGCTAGCCGTCCTTAATTCTGAACTGACAGGTTAGAAGAGGGAAGACAGCTAGTGAACGGCATAGACTGTCAACTCTTGGACTAAACTTGTCTGACCGTATAGACTATAGAGGGATTTGATCGCCACTTATAGCGTATCCATGGCCCCAATGCAAAGAATGCGTGTACTGCAGCGACGATGCGTCAGGAGTATGTTAGCCACTAGGTCACTTCCGGCTCGTGCATTGGATGCTTTAAGTGCACACAACGAAGAGGATCTAACCTTTAATTTAAAACTTCATTCCTGCGATGGAGAGTTGGTAGAATTTATGTGTAAAAAACTGTAAAAAAAAAATAAAAAAAAGTTTAATCGAAAAAGTATGATTTATATAACATTTCAGGTCAAACTTTTGATGCAGTGGTGCCCTCTAATGGCGCTCACATATCTGCATATATCTGCTCCTTCCAGATACGGGATTATCGATTCATTAAAATAGGTAACAATTGGAGCCCAACAATTATGAGATTCACAGTCCGGGCACGCTAATAATAAGCCACGCCCGGCCCTATTCTAGAGTTAAACTAATTAATGATAAAACAACAGTCGCTCTGTTTGAGACTTATATAAAACATTCATTGAGGCTACTACGAACATTTTTACTATTCGTAAAAGCAAAGGGATGTGGTAGGATGTAGTGTTCGTGAACCGTTAACCTAATAGACTAAACAATTTAAACAGTAACTGTTGTTCTTTTGTTTCCAAACACCTTGTTGTTCGTCTTCAACGGCATAACTAGCTTCAAACGTAATGTATGACATCAAAAATACTATATTTTTTTTAATGGGTTTCTGTGCTCTGGCCACCATAGGTATCGATTTTTGATTTTTTCGCGTAAACCGTCAGACTTACCTCTGAGCGACGGTGGAGCCAAGTTATTAATAGGTTGACCAAATATCCAGGGCCTAAGGTTAAGCCAACTGTTGCGATTTGATATCTTCCAACAAACCAAACCAAAAGAACATGTGCTGACCTTCATTGATAAAGGTTAACAAAATCATGCTACTAACAACAAGAAACTGATTTCTCAACCGGAACTTCACTGCAAATTTCTATAAGTAATGAAGATTAACAATATCCTACTCCTAAGAGCAAGGCATCAGGATAGAACAGGTCCTCTGCACTTTAGCAGTGGGGCATCTGTCCCCCAATTTAAATACCTCTTAAACATATATATATATTACATAATTATAATTTTGCAAGCAATAAGATGCAATTGAACATAACTGTCAAGATTACGCTTCCCTTTCCCTCTTATAGTCGAGATCGTCGTCCTGGGTATATTTCAATACCCTCAATATTTCCTTCACCAAAGAATAAGACACTGACTTCTCAATCGGTACATTCCAGTATTATCTGGATTTCTTTTTGGTGCTAAATTAAAAAGAGAAGGACTCATCCCTACTTATATAATACAGTAGCCGCTCCAAATCACAGAAAGACGGACACGGAAACAAAGTACGTAGTACACAGCTCAATGGTTTTTAAAACTCCTTTAACTGATGGTGTAGCACTCGTGCTCTGTGTAGAGGATTGCAGTGAAACTGGTAGATTAATGACGAAGAGACCGGAACTGATGCTGTATCACTAGGAAAAAAGAGCTGGAAATCTAACCGGTCTTTCCAAAGAACTACTCGCCTCTGAAGGTCACGTCCTTTCTCACGAGAGTTCCTTATACCCTTAGAATGAACTAAAATACTAAATAACACTCGATATAGGCGTTGACCTACGCCTAACGCCCATCAGACTTCACCTTTGTTCTTTTAATCCCTCGTGCAGACAATCCTGTTCTTGGTATTTCAAACCAATCCTACTGTGAAGACTCAACCCTACGTCGACGTAAATACATACCTCAAAAATGGTCAGCAATCTATCGCTTTGACTTAAACAAAAACGTTAAGATTATCTGAAAAACTATATCATCAGGCTAAAATTTAGTAACTCAGCCGCTAGTTATAACGATTTAGCCCTTACAAAATGTCAGCAATATTTCGCTTTGGTAATTGTCCCTCCCCAACCCCCAGTGACTTAGCGGAAAGTATGGGGGCTTATAACGCTAAATAACAGGTTTCGATACCCGTTGTGCCAATTTTTGGAAGTTCGAGCGCTAATCAATCCGAGATCGAAGAGTGAACCGATTTAAACAATATCAGTGTTAAATACTAAAGACATTTGAATTCATAGTGTATGGGCTTAGATTTTTTTCTTAAAGAATAGTACTGTGAAAAAAACAAAACAAATGTGGCGTTAAATGCACATGCCAAACCCTATCACCAGCGGCGTGGGCACTATTTTTAACACCAGTGTTTCACTGGCTTCAGTTATATAGGGACACACCTAGACCTTGGGATCTGATAACAGGAAAACTGAACATTGTAATTCTCCCTTTCTTCTATAGATATTGTATAAAGCCG
>NW_013672650.1:31794-35244 GCF_000517525.1 Limulus polyphemus
GCTGATAGATTCACGAAGTACTGACGCGATTCCGGTGACTGGCTGATAGATTCACGAAGTACTGACGCGATTCCGGTGACTGGCTGATAGATTCACGAAATACTGACACGATTAAAGTGACGACATTGAAACAAAATAATGCTAGTTGTCAGCTTGTGCTGTTTCAATACTTACACCACCACTAGGTGGCCTATAAGTCTAACTGTATAAAACGCATTAGAAGAAGTATAAAAACGAAATCCCCCCTCCCCATCACAGATACAAGGCTGTTTCTGAAAATGGTACTGACTGTTCAAGGAAACACACAATAGAAAAACAAATAACTTTTTTGCCACTTAACCAACTGCAAAAACAAACGATGTTACGGAGGTGTAGGAGGCAAAATAAAAGTGGGGTGGGGGCAAGGTTTATTTGATCTAGCGAAGCGAGGGAATGTACGCCACAGACGCACCTATTACAGCCGGGGTCCAGGGCTCGCCTTAGGGCCCTGGAAGCTCTTTAGCTCTAGATGTAATTTGATGCATTCTCCAGCTTTTCGCGAGAGTAAATTTCCTAATTTTGATGCATTTTTAATGGGACAGATTGAAAAGTGAGGGGGCCAGGCCCCCCGCTTCCTAGGCCCCTATGTTGCCAAATATTGATATACTGAAGTTACTTTAAGAGAAATATCAAACAAATTCCGGATATACCAGTGTTATCCAATAACAGGTACATTGTTAAATATATGTCAAGAATTACAAACCAGAAACAACCAAAGTCAATAACATGATACACTTCTCCCCCAGTTACCAGTCGCACGTTCTTATACAAAATACACGTTTCCTTCCTAATTTCCTCCCAGTGACTCAGTGATAAATCTGTAGGCTTATAACGCTAAAGACTGGGTTTCGATACCCGTGGTTGGCACAGCAAAGATACCCCAATGCGTAGCTTTGCGCTTAACAACAAAGAAACCTCTCTAATCGTTGAAATAGCAGTTTGTTATCAAATTATAAGACTTGTTTTAAGTAAGCATTGTCACAATCATCTCTCGTATAAGGCGTGTTAGTGTTTACGTAGAGTAATTAAAGTTAACTTCCGATCAGAGTAAGATAGGTTCCTAGAGAGAAACTAACAAGAAACCGAACTTTCGGTATAAGCTGATTAAATATACTTTTATTACGTTTCTACTTATGAAAAATAGAATGTATAGTTTCATCAGTTGAGTACCCCAGCTGTTAACGAATATTTCCTGTTGTAGCTTTTATTATGGCTGACGAGGGGGGGGGGGCAGCTGCCCCGGGGGCCCGGCAGTGGGATATTCTAAAGCTCGCTAGAAATGCAAACTGCTTAATGAGTTAAAATGGTTACTGGTTTTTCATGGGTTCATGAAGAAATTTGTCACCTAAATTTCTTGTAATGAAAAATCAGCAAAAGTTAATAAATATAATGAAAGGGGGGGGGGCGGAATGGTATTACTGACCCCGGGGCCTGGGCTGGCTCTCGACGCCCCTGCTCGTACGGGAAACTATATTATTTTCAGTGGTCGATCCAGAGGAGAGAGAGAGAGAAGGGGTTTTAACCCCCTTCCCGATGGACCATCATACAAAGGCATCATTTGATTTAATAAAGAAAGCGATTTTGTTGTATGACCTTGTAGAAAAACATCCCTACCCCTGTTATAAAAAAACCCTGAATTCACCCCTCTCGTCATATTCCAGTTTTAATAAAGGTAGTGCTGAACTTTCAAATATGCACTTTCTGAATATGCTTCTGTGACTTGTGCTAGCGATGAAAAACGACCATAAAAAGCATATCAGACATTCCCAACCTGGGGTACATAGGGGTCTGAGAGTATAACCATGGTTTACACTTTACATGGTGTTTTAATCTACAGTCAGACAAAGTGGCTCACATAAATATACGCCGAGTTCAATTTATCGGTGTTATCAATACTATAAGATCCTTAGCAGTCCACACATACAGATATCATAATAAAATAATATAAAATCAATATAATTTTATCAATTTTTGAACCTTAATTGTTAGGGTACATGGGAACCTGTCAGAATGCCCAAGGCCAAGGGGTACACGGGAACTTGTCAGAATGCCCAAGGGGTACATGGGAACCTGTCAGAATGCCCAAGGCCAAGGGGTACAGAGGAACCTGTCAGAATGCCCAAGGCCAAGGGGTACATGGGAACCTGTCAGAATGCCCAAGGCCAAGGGGTACAGAGGAACAAAGAGGTTGGGAATCACTGAAGTATATTCTTCTATCAATCTATGAAATATAATCACCATAAGTTCAATACTTATTAAAATAAATGAAGAACTTAAAATGGCACTATATGTTACGTCATTAAGACGATAATCTATATGGTTTCACTACTACTGGGATATTTGAAATTTAGCGTTACTTACGTTTTCAGTAGTTCTGCAAAGGGTTGTACCTCCAGTTACAGAAAATATGCAGGATCGGGATGTCCCCTTTGCTCCCCCATAGTGGTCATCAAGATGCCTTCCAAATTCTAGCCAAAATCATACACACAAAAACATTACAATGCTGTTATCCATTGTTAAGCAGTAGGTAACGCAATCTTATATAACAGTTGATCCATTTCACTGAGTGAAAAGTGACACCCGAAGTTTAAAAATCATCGCATCTAGGGGCCCCCCAATACCCCCCCTCACATACACACAGCAGTGAGCCTCTACAACTGATATTGGTAATAAATGTACGTATATTAACATCACAAATATAGATGTGTGTATATATATACCATATTACACTTATATTCACAATATTCATTGATTAATTTACCAAATAAGGAGCCGATTCGAAAACGTAGTTCGTGAACTAAACCTATATTTCAAGTCAAAACTGCACAGGAAGATATACTTCTGAAAAGGTATTTTATAATCGTCAAAGGGGGATATAAGCAAATCTAAAAATATCATATTTCTGTGCTATCGACTAAAAAGAAAAATAAATCAATAAAAATTCGGAGAGCATGAAATATAGGGTGGAATCTATTCAATATCTCGAAGCGATATAATGTCTAGCCAGCATATAGAAAATCCAGAGAGAGAACTTAATATAAACCTCGGAATTCCGAGAGTCTCTGCTTTCCTTGCCTTGCCACTGCTGCACAACAAAGAAAAAAAAATCAATAACACTAGGAGAAAATCATGGGAGGTGTCACAAAATGTATTATTCCTTCTCTTCTCGTTTGTGGATACTATGAAACTTTCCACTAGAAAACTATTACAATAATTTCTTCTCCTCTCGTTTGTGGATACTACGAAACTTTCCACTAGAAATCAATTACAATAATTTCTTCTCTTCTCGTTTGTGGATACTACGAAACTTTCCACTAGAAATCAATTACAATAATTTCTTCTCTTCTCGTTTGTGGATACTACGAAACTTTCCACTAGAAAACTATTACAATAAATTCTTCTCTTCTCGTT
>NW_013672650.1:35457-37222 GCF_000517525.1 Limulus polyphemus
ACAATAATTTCTTCTCTTCTCGTTTGTGGATCTATTACAATAATTTCTTCTCCTCTCGTTTGTGGATACTACGAAACTTTCCACTAGAAATCAATTACAATAATTTCTTCTCTTCTCGTTTGTGGATACTACGAAACTTTCCACTAGAAAACTATTACAATAAAACTTAAACGAAATATTTGTTAAGAGCCATATAATTTTTATTGTTGTTAAACACAGCAATAGGTTATCTGAAATGTGCCTAACGTGCGGATTCAACCTCGAATTTGGGCGTTATAGGCCAAAAAGCTTACCGCTGAGCCAACGGAGGGGAGGGGGCGAGAGTTCTAACAACACAAGTAGCAGCAACGTAGATCTGTCCAGTAATGACTACTGACCTTTTTTGAATAACCCCGTAATGGAGCTCATTTATAAAATAGTTTAATTAGGATTTTTTTTTCGTCAAAAGCCAATGTAAATGAAAAGTACATACGTAAAATTTAAATTGCGTAGTACAGTCTTTCGTCATTAACTCAGTTTGTACTTTTTTGTGTTGATGTAGGATGATTTCCTGTTAAAATGAGAACCCAGATTTGTGTTTGCATTTCCTTCGTATTATCATGTAATAGTTTTAAGAGTAAGAAGTTATTTCCCCGAAAGGGAGCCTAAGGCGACCTGGAAGAGTCACCTGTTTTTACCACTCACATCACAATACAATAGTGTGTTTGTCTGTCAGTCAGTAGACACTAAAATGGCGTCACATCAGGGAAGCTTAACGTTACAATTTGTACTGTTGTGATGTCAGTAAAACGCGCGTATGCCATGAATCACGAGAAGAATAATGCACCCCCCCCCCCCACACACAATCAATCTTCGTGCTACATCCATGTGTTTACTTTTTATCTGCTATCCCCTTCTGACTCTACCCCTTTTTTCCACACTCATTCGTGATGAAAATATCATTGAATTGTTGATACTCACGAACCTCTCTCTCCACCCAGGTGCACGTCGGCCAATAAACAATATAATTGCATGTATTACCTCTAGAGGGCAGCTGGGTAGCTTTACGCTTACCGCAATCGCGCCTGAAAGTAGGACACACACACACACACACATATATATCAACTTTATTAACCTTTTTGGCCGTATTGAAAATGGCTTAGTCACTATGTTCTGAGTACTTGAAAAACTTTTCCGATGTAAATATATATATATATGAACATATAAACCTACTGTGAAATAAATTATGTCCTAAGAATTATATAGTGTTCGGTCATAATTAGGTTTTATCAGTAAATCACCACCTATATATATAGTTGTTAGTACATCTACACCGCAGGGGTTCTAGGCTTATAACATGGGGCACTTTGCCTGCTGAAGTTTAATCGACGTCGTTTAAAACGACCCCATCTCAAAGTGCACCGAATGTAACATACGCACTGGTTGCTTCGGACGTACAAGACTTGAAAAACATTTGTATTATGCACGTGGGAAACCTAGGAACCGCAACCTTACAATTAAGAACAGTGAATTATTTCCACCCCTACCACACTAAAATTAGTTAGAAGCTTATGTAATGTTGTACAGGGAACAATATATATATTTACCGCTTTCGGGTTGGAGTAGGGGGGGGGATACAAACTGTAATTATGTTATTATTTTGTAAACTATTTAACTAACCGAGCATCAGCTACACAAGTAGTTTCGTTTCTATGGGCGGTCCGCCAGAAATTTTTACCACGGGAGGGGCGAAAGTTTTCCGGGGGGTCGGGGGGTGGGGAGGTAG
>NW_013672650.1:38222-42611 GCF_000517525.1 Limulus polyphemus
TTAACTAACCGAGCATCAGTCTGAGTTTCGTTCATGGGACGTCCGCAGAATTTTCCAGGGAGGGGCAAAGTTTTCCGGGGGTGGGGGGAGTAGTGTAAAGTGGTGAATTTAATAAAAAAAAATTCATATAGATATGTTGAATGAATATAAAAAAATTATGTTTCTCGTTTACCGGGAGGGGGGGGGGGAGAGGAAGCAAGTACCACTTGTTCCGTTTCTATAGTCACATTCAAAGTTTGGGATGTTACAAGCAATAGACTGAAGGCTGTTTAACATATAATAGGAAAGCTTTGAAGAATAAGTTTGTATTTATTTGGTATTGGATCCTATCAGTATAACTTATAATCGAAGTACGAAAATTATATTTTCATGGCAATAATAGGTGGTTTTTGTTGCATAAGAATTTAACGACACGAATCCTGCCACCGATCAAAAATAAAAACATAAGAGGCCTAGCTGCCCAAATATCATTCTTAACATGGGAAAATCTGTATTTATGGTAAAGTTGTTAAGGCTATCTGCCGCTATCTTTAATACTGAACCACTGACCAGAGGATATGCAGCCAGTCACACCTTTCACGCTAAAGGGTTGACTGTAACTCTCATAACGCACTCGCGTCTTAAAAGTGCGGAGAATATAACGTAGTATCGCACGGATTCGAACCCGGTTCGGTAGCTTCGAAATCCAGAGCTCTCTGCTATAGGGCCAGTCCGCGCGCAATCCGAACTTATTCAGAAATTCTTGATAAGTGCCACATTGTGCCATGTAAAAATTTCACTATCACTAGTTTCTACTAAAATAAACAAAATGTACATTTAAAAAAGAACTTTACGGAAACTCTGTGATAAAATTCAGGTTAAAAATTATAAATCATTCGTGTTATAAAAAAAAATATACACGAGTCAGAAACCTTAATTCGATTTCCTAAATTTGGTCAGCTTTATTAATTAATTTTTCCACATTTTTATATTGGTAGAATCGTTTTAGCCTTTTCTACAAGGACATATTATGGGCAAATACATCGTATATCTTTCTACAAGGACATCCTATGGGCAAATACATTGTATATCTTTTATACAAGGACATCCTCCTTGTAGAAAAGATATACGATGTATTTGCCCATACATCCTATGGGCAAATACATCGAAAAGATATACTTGTAGAAAAGATATACGATGTATTTGCCCATAGGATGTCCTTGTAGAAAAGATATACGATGTATTTGCCCATAGGATGTCCTTGTATCTAAATTTAAAAATAACAACAAAACAAACAAGAAACAAATCCGTGTTAATAAAAATACATCAATTTTTTTCAGTTAGTTTTCTTTACTAAATAATTAGAAGTCTCATATATTTGTATTCACGCTTGCTGTATTACTATTCGGAGGAGATTAAAAACTTGTACACCGTTGAACAGCTGGCTACCAAAAATACACGAAACATGGAACTCGTGCTTTGCTTACGTACGGAACCTTAGCTTGAGACCGTGCGTGTTAAATTATGTTAAATTAAAATTAACTGTCTTTCAATTGGGTAGCGCAAAAAAAAAAAAAAAGGATGAAATAAAGGTTAACCTTCAAATTATGGACTTGATTTTATGACGTTCATTATCCGAGAGGTTCATCACATTGAGTAGCATTATATTTATTGTGGGTTAAAACATTTAGTGTAAAGAACTGACCCACAATATTGAGTAAAACCACTAATTTTCCATGTAAAATACACAGTGGACACAAGCTGTAATTAATGGGACTAACTCCAACACAGATGGTATTGCGTGTGTGTTTGACTAGTATGTTATTAGGGATCTCCTAACCAAAAATGTATGGATGTATGGACCCACAAGCAACATAGTAGTAGTCTAGAAAAAAAAAAAAGTTTATAAAGACGATGTGTAATTTTAGGGTTACGGACGATAACCTTTGAAACGACGTGTAGCAGCGTAACGTTTCTAAACAGTCTGTTCTTGACCTATTTCAACCTTGGTTTTAAAGGCCTCTCTATAACCCGACGCGCCATACAAGTCGGGAATGATAGTAGGGGCAGTTTAAGAGACTCCGTCCTACACTATCACAAAAAGAAGATATTTTTCTCAGATGGTTTTAATCGACATTCAGTGCTATCAGATCTCAGAATGGTGATGAGATAGGCTTTAACTTTTCCTAAAATCAAAGAATATAAATACAATACAGTTTATATCTATTTGATCGCCAGTTCCCCCTCTCTAAAAATAAAGAAAGTGTGTGTTTGTTGAGGGTATAAGCTTGGCACGATGCCAGCGAGGGCATACAAGCGAAGGTGGGCACCAAACTGTGTGGTTGAAAGAAGCGAGGTTAGTTGTAGTCCCAGTGTTTCTATAGCGTTCTAACCGTGGCGTGTTTGTCTTAAGGACAGGGGAACGGTGTGTTACATTTCAGAATTTTACTACCAAAGCTACACAAAGGGCTATGTGCGTATAGCCGTCCCTAATGTTCAACTGATAAATTAGAAGAAAGGCAGCTAGCTAGTCAACAGCGTCCACCGCCAACTCATGGGATACTCTTATATGACCGAATACTGCAATGGGATTTGACAGTTACTCTTATATCACACCCACGACTTTCCAAAGTGCGAGACGAGTTTTTGAATCAATGGGATCGTGAAGCATGAATCCTTGAGTTCACAGTACGGGCACGCTAACTATTCGGCCACGCCTGGCCCGTTAGGAATGATTGAACAATTTAAAATGATTCCGCCACACCTGACGATTACACATTTAACAACCAGTCAGCTCAGAAGAATGCATCTAATTGGACGAGAGCATCACAACAACATTTTTTTCCCCATAATCCACCAAATGAACAATATTTTCTCCACCATAAAAGAACGGTAGGAAAGGGGTATCTTGTTAACAAGCGCTACGTTATCGGGTTGATAACGGAAGGTGGGGAAAGAGAGAGCAGTTGACTCCACCTTTTTTTTTCTCTCTCTCTCTCTGTGGTATACAGTATACACGCGAAATTCACAATAATTAAGTTAGCCCCCCCCCCCCAAACCACACACACATTTTGGCCCCAAATCCCGCCCATGCGTTTCGCTATCATTCGAATAAACATTACACACACACAAAACTTCAGCCACCAATTTATTTACAGAATGAGCTGTTTTAAAATACTACACTTTTTAGGGGTGTGTTTTTTTTCCCTTTTGAACTGAACGTAACATTTTTTTTTTAATGTAAAGGCAGCTAAATTAAGAATACTGTGCAGTTGGGCTTAAGAAGGATAAAACTGAAAATTCAGTTTTAGCTTTTCTGTATCTAATCTAAATCAAGCAGGGCCGGCTTTAGCCACCGCGGGGCCCTAGGCTAGATACCAAGTGCGGAAACCCTCGTAGTATTTAGTAATAAAACAAAATGTGACGGAAATCATATAACAGAACGATGTCGTATTTTCGTTAATGAGTCAACCGTAACATTTGGGGTTTTACAGCTTCGTCTTTAAGAATCACTCTTACAAATACCTATGCATAGTGAGGGGTCCTAAGCAGCTGTCTTGACTTAAGGATGGCTGATTCATTGTTAAATATTTCTGAAATAGACACGTCAATATCTTCACACACAACGCCATCAACATGTGACATCAGTTATATACATACATATATATATATATGTCCGAAATATATATACAAATATGGATGTGATCTTCTCGAGCGTATTTAATACGTAAATATTAAAACTAACAGGTTTTAAATATCGTTCGTTTTTTAATAATGTTTGGATAATCTGGTAACGATTTTACAGCTTTAACACTACTCTTCAGCCAGTAATCTGGTAAAGATTTCACAGCTTTAACACTACTCTTCAGCCAATAATCTGGTAACGATTTCACAGCTTGAACACTACTCTTCAGCCAGTAATTTGGTAACGATTTCACACCTTTAACACTACTCTTCAGCCAATTATCTGGTAACGATTTCACAGCTTGAACACTACTCTTCAGCCAATTATCTGGTAACGATTTCACAGCTTGAACACTACTCTTCAGCCAGTAATCTGGTAACGATTTCACACCTTTAACACTACTCTTCAGCCAATAATCTGGTAACGATTTCACAGCTTGAACACTACTCTTCAGCCAATAATCTGGTAACGATTTCACAGCTTTAACACTACTCTTCAGCCAATAATCTGGTAACGATTTCACAGCTTTAACACTACTCTTCATCACAGCTTTAACACTACTCTTCAGCCAGTAATCTGGTAACGATTTCACACCTTTAACACTATTGCTGTGAAATCGTTACCAGATTATTGGCTGAAGGTTAAAGCTGTGAAATCGTTACCAGATTATTGGCTGAAGAGTAGTGTTAAAAACTACTCTTCAGCCAATAATCTGGTAACGATTT
>NW_013672650.1:43468-47596 GCF_000517525.1 Limulus polyphemus
CACAAAGCTACACAATGGGCTATCTGTGCTCTGCCCACCACGGGTATCGAAAACCGGTTTCTAGCGTTGTAATTCCACAGATATACTACCGTGCCACTGGGGGTGGGCAAAAACGAAAGTACTTTGAATCTTATTTAAATAATTTGATTGTTTTTAAATTGTGTGTTATTATTTACCAATTGTTCATGGATTATATATACATAATCAGTATTAATACTGATTTTTTTAATGTTTCTGCTGTGACGTTTGTGTTTATTTATAAATCAATATTTATACTTTGTTAAAGATTATACGTATTATGTATTGTTATAAATAAATTGGCTAAAGAGTAGTGTTAAAACTGCGAAGGTACTACCAGACTATCGAGAATATAAATAAAGAACAAACGATATTAAAAACCGGGTAGCGTTTTGAATATATTCTTAAACAATCAATAACTAAAAACGTATACTGACTAAATTTACACCTAGTGAGTGCCTTGAGTGTTAGGTAATGGTGTTTTCAGCCGTACCGTAGTTAAGTCAGACGAGATTCGGTCTCCTTCGCGTGTTTAGGTTAGGCCTAAGTTGCATTTTCTTTTTGACTTAGCTATTGTGAGATTACGTTTTGCATAGTTTTATACAATGACATATTAGCCTATGATTATGTATGCTAATGTGAGCAATACGAAAGTGGCATGCAAAACTATTTTAACCATTGGTATTCTTTTTATTGTAATGTTATAATACATTATATTGTATTGAGATTGTTAACCGAATGTCTTTGTAACTAAATAGCTATGTCTTTTGTTGCAATGTTAAAAAACATTATACTGTCTTGAAATTGATGACCGAATGTTTTTGTAACTACATAGCTATTTCTTTTGTTACAATGCCAGAAGACATTATATTGTATTGAGATTGTTAGCCGAATGTCTTTGTAACTAAATAGCTATTTCTTTTGTTGCAATGTTAAAAAACATTATACTGTTTTGAAATTGATGACCGAATGTTTTTGTAACTACATAGCTATTTCTTTTGTTACAATGCCAGAAGACATTATATTGTGTTGAGATTGTTAGCCGAATGTCTTTGTACCTTTAGACGTTGTTAACTTTCTGGGATGTTAGCGAGTAGAAGTTATTTTCTTCAGCGAAAATTCCTTGGATAATTTAGGCTATACAAATCAGTTTGTAGTGTTTTTTGTTTCAAAATATCCCACAAAGCTACACAAGGCTAAAATGACGTGCTTTAAGAAAGCATTGTATTTATGGCAAAGCTACGGAGCTTTTCTGCCGCCGTCCCTAATTTTGAACTACTGACCAGAGGGAAAGCAGCCGGAGAGGTCACGCGAGGTCAGTGTCCCCCCTCCCCTCCCCCGCCAAGCTTTTTGTGAAATGGCGCTTCTGGGAGATACTTCTTTCGTTTAAAGTTAGGTAGAATTACTACCCCCGCTCGTTGAAAAAAAAATAATAACAATTTCATGTCCGTAGGCCCTTGGTGGACACGCCCCTGGCTTTGGGGTGCTATATATAAGTGACAGTCAATCCCTTAACGTTGATGGTGGGTGGGTGGATAGTAAAGTGCTATTGACAAATTCAGCTGGCGACCCAATACTATGACGTGATGTGCGGTAATGTGTTAATCCGACCTCACCAGAAATATTTCACAGAAACTGCTATTTGCCCCCCCCCCACACTCCAGCTCGGGGGATCCCGAGGTAAGTTTTTGATAATTAAAAGGAATAAATACACTTCTTAAACGCAAGACAGCGTCTTTTTTAAAAAAAAACTCGTATTATGACATTTTTAGTTGACCCTAGTGGTTTTGTATGGTATCGTGGAGCTGTTTTCTTATATTGCTTCACTAAAATTTCTGTCTCACAATACTATGTATTAACTAAAAGTACACTGTTGCATGGTTATTAGTTTGTATCCTAAACTATACCTTGACATAATTTTACTTTTAGATCATAAGTTTCTGGATTTTGTTCTCGTTTGAACCGATAAGCCCGTTATTAATCGTTCGTGAGCACGAGTCTGGGGATTGTCACCTCTATTGTTGGTGCCAATCCAGATTGTCTCTGCCTTTTTTGACGGAGTCTACCACAGCTAAGTTAGTCTGCGTGCGATTTGCTCAGCTATATCCGAGGTGATGTTTCTTCCAGTGTCGATTAGAAATTTGGAATCAGTTTTTGATCAGGGATCAACACGATCTTGAAAGGAATACTGAATAACAGTTTGTTTTTTTTAACTGTCACAGCGATTCCACGTTTGTTTAATTCATTATTATTTGCAACTTTCTTTAGTTACATCTACACTGTTCTGCCTTTTTCTCAAGGTTTATTTCGATCTTTCAAAGATGGAGCGAGAGCAACCAGTGTAATCAACTTTGTTGTAACCTCTGATGCATTTCGTTGTTGTTGTTGTTTTTTCTTCTTCTTAGCTTTAGCTCACAAACCAAAGCCATTTGTGTCTGGGTTGCCGAATCTTACTGTGTAGTTGTAGATTCAGTAATCTTCTCTGCGTTGTGTTTACTGCAAGGATCGAAACCCCGAAAGCAGGACCCAGGTGACTGAGTGTAATTAGTCCTGCCTAACTTAAAGATCGACACGATCTAGCCACATTAGTTTTTACCAATATTAACATTATGACTTGTATCGTCACCAAATTTACATTTTCCTGCCTCGAACCACACATTACTTACTAAACGCAATAGGAGTTAAAACCGCTACTCCCAAGGGTTCAGGTACTTCCGTCCCTAATCGTTGAACCACTGACCAGAAAGAAGGCAGCAAGTTAACAGTACCCGCCATCACAAGGGTTTTGTTCGACTATGAATCAACTAAGGGATTTACTATGACTCATACTACGTACCCCCTCCTCTCCCCATTTAAAGTACGCACTTTATTTCAGCGGTATCACGGCACGAACCTCGGATCAATGACCCAGCACGCTAACCGTTAGATCACATCTGCCCCCCCCTCCCACCCCACAGATATGTATATAAAGTAAAAATTATTACTGAGTACAATCAACAGTTCTAGACATATTTTGTGTCGATGTATTATGTTACCACAAGTTTAAAAGAACACGTTAATTTAGGCTAAACGTGTAACCCAATACGTATCCTTTACGTTTATCACGTATATTTACGTAAATGTAATAACGAGTATTGCTCTTTCTTTTTGTCAGTGGTTCATTATTACGTGCACAACAATAGGTTGTCCGCATTTGTAGTTTTACAATCTGTACGGAAATACCCTTCGTTAACGGTATACAAAAAGAGCACTGAATCCTGGTAAAAAAAAATCCTTCCGCGTTATATACGCTGAATTAAGATGATAATTCACCATGCATCCGACTTTACGCGTGTCCCCCTCCCCTCTCGTGTTTTTGTTTGTTTGATGTTAAGTGCAAAGCTACACAATGGGCTATCTGTTCTCCATTTATTTATTTTTTATTTCGCGCAAAGCTACACGAGGGCTATCTGCGCTAGCCGTCCCTAATTTAGCAGTGTAAGACTAGAGAGAAGGCAGCTAGTCATCACCCCTCACCGCCAACTCTTTTACCAACGAATAGTGGGATTGACCGTCACATTATAACGCCCCCACGGCTGAAAGGGCGAGCATGTTTAGGTGTGACGGGGATTCGAACCCGCGACCCTCAGATTGCTAGTCGAGCGCCCTAACCACCTGGCCATATCTGTTCTCTATCCAGTGAGTGTGTCGAAACCCGAATATTAGCGTTATTAAGCCCTCTGCCTTATCGTTGAGTCGCAGCCGTATTGTTGTGGTAAATAGTAAATATGAGTTCCTTCTTCGCTAATCAATAACAAATATGATAGACCAGCGCTTACCAAACCTTTTATCATATGTAACCTATTTTCGACACAACACTTAAAACAACATAGCAACCTATGCACAACAGCGACCAACACATTCACAAGGCGATTTTCAGAGCTTTAATGTCCAGAAGAAAAGTATGTCTAATTGTATTCGTTTTCTCGGGACCCCATAGGCTGACACCACGACCCCATATGGGGTCGTGACCCACAGTTTGAGAACAGCTGCACTAAACTCAATCAAAGTTCCCTAGGTCCACACACACACACACACACACACACACACATATATATATATATATATATA
>NW_013672651.1:0-6005 GCF_000517525.1 Limulus polyphemus
GAACGGTTTGTGGCAACATGTTAATAGAATGAGTTATATGCAGACTTTGAACGGTTTGTGGCAACATGTTAATAGAATGAGTTATATGCAGATTTTGAACGGTTTGTGGAAACATGTTAATAGAATGAGTTATATGCGGATTTTGAACGGTTAGTGGCAATATGGTAACATAACGAATTTTATACGGGCTTTTGAGGGTCAGTGGCAACATGTGAATAAAATATGTTTTATGTGGATTTTGAACAGTTAGTGGCAGTATGTGAACAGAATATGGTTTATCCGGTTTGGAACAGTTGGTGGCAACATGATAACAGAGGGCGTTTTGTATGAATTTATAACGTCGAATTAACTTACTGCACTCGTAAAAGAATGGATTGTAGAAAACACTAATATTGATCCACGAGACATATTTATTATGTGTTGTAGAAAAGAGTACAATTAACACACAGTATATTTTTAATATGTGTTTTCGAAAATACCAGAATTAACCCACAGGAAATGTTTCTTATGTGTTTTAGAAAAGTGAATGACTTGATCAACGGGATTTGTTTATTATGTGTTTTAGAAAACTTTAGAATTTATTCATAAATTAATTTTATTATGTGATTTAGAACAGACTAGAATTAATCCATGGGACATATTTATTATGTGTTTTAGGAAAAGCTAGAATTAATCCACGAGTCATATTTATTGTGTATTTTAGAAAATACTAGAATTGATTCAAGGGACACTTTTATTACAGTTTAATCGGTATGTCGTTTTCACATGACTTGTATCGCTATTTCAGACAGTGATCATTCTTGGTAATGTTGCGTACTGTTGCCTGGTTTACATGGACGACTTTTACTGTTAACCTGTGCGTTGGTATATTCTCATCTGTTACGAGACGCCGCACTTGTTGGAAGTCTGTTTCTAGTTGGTCCTTAACCATATTCCTTTGTTTTCAATTTCATTAAGTACTATTCATATCTCCGTTATAGAAATTCTAAATCCCCGATCGGAACACACGTATACGATCTTAGTGTAACACATCTTTATTGTCTGAGTGTGTTAATATTTTGCGTTGAAACACAGCTGTTACATACTTTTCACAAAAACGATCAGTTTTCAGTTCCATCACACTACCTACATATTGTCAATGTTAATACGTAGTTATGATGCATATCTTTGTACCGCAAATTTATATCGACGGTGGTCGTCACATGACTTGCAGATTTGCATATTAAAATCGTTTTAATATAACATAGTCAACGCTTTGTATAAGTAAAATAATAATAATAATCTTGCTTATAACATAATTAGGTTCTGTTAATTTTGGGATAATAAAAATATTAGCCTCTGTGTTAATAGAAATATCGGACAAGAAATGTTCATTTTGTGATGATGTTACATGAAGTTTCCAAATCTGAATGCATTTAAAAGTTTTTAACTTGCGTTTTAGGTCTTCTACTGCGCATATAATTAGTATTCTCTGTACGGTTTACAATGGATTAGTCGCATGTTATATAACTTCTGGCTATCACTAGATAAACATGATGTACAGATAAGTAGATTCTCTAGACATCTCATGTAAAATGTTCCATATTACAACATTATACATTCTTATCTTACGAATATATTTAGCTTGAGTAGCATTTTACTAACCCTAAGGCACTTTCCTCTCTCCAAAACTCTTTACTCTCGATGTTTATCTTAAGTAGCCCCTGAATAGTCCTGTAGCACTGTCCCCTCTCCAACACTCTTTACACTTGACATTTATCTTGGATAGCCCCTGAATAGCCCTGTAGCGCTGTTCTCTTCAACACTTTTCACACTTAACTTTTGAGTAGCCCTGAATAACACTGTAGTGTAGTACTCTTCTACACAGCACTTTTGTTTATTTGCCAACAAGCTAGATCAGCTCTAACTAATCTTATAACATCAGCTTTCATTTCACATTTAGCTATGATTGACTTCACTAGCTCTCCCTACTCCTGCAGTACTTTTTTCAACACTTACAGGTAGCTGCACTAATCCTCACTATTCCTGCAGTATTTTTGAACACTAATGGGTAGCTTCATTAGTCCTCACTATTCCTGCAGTACTCTTTGCTGAAGTACTTAACTACATTTGACCTTTAGATCCAGTAGTCCAATTAATCCTGTATAATGTCCTCCGAAACGCGTGTCTTTGTTTGTTTGAAGTTATATATTTCTCAGTATATGTTCTTCTGACTGTCCCTGTGGTAATTAGAACGGATGTCACTGAACGATGTTATTATCCTGGTCTTGTAGTGTGTAAATATTATATATCATATTATTCAATAGTGTACATCTCATATCTACAGAAGTTTTTGATTTTTCTAAATTCTGATTTGTAATTTCCTATATCGAGTTGAGGTGATGTGTTAAATTCGTCCTGAGGTGTTTCTTTTTGTAGTTGGCCTTGCATATAGGGCATACCTTGCGAATCTCAACCGAAGATATTTCCGCATTCTGGTGACCGTTTTCTGAGTGGTCAGCCACAGAGAGAATGTGTATTGTGAATGCAGATTTGGCAGTTTCACAAGATTCACAGTATATTCAATCCAACTGTTGAAAACGTCAAGTCATTTCGTGGTTTGAGAGAGCCAACACTTGATGACGAAATCCTGTCCTTGTTTTACTTTTCCACAATGCAGTATCCACTACTGTGACGATTGGCTACTCCTTCAATTTCGTCCTAATAAAGCATTTTATTTCACTCAGGCGTACTGTCTCTTTCGTTTCTTCTCTGTCAGCTCGTTACACCATTCAAGAACATCGTCTGATGCGGGTATCGAGTGAGTGTAAATTACGTTTATCATTTAATACCACATTGTAGTCAGTAACATTGTCACTCAGGGACGTTAAATGTTCTGTGTATTTGTTTGGTAATTGTCAGGTTTTAGAAAGGCCGCGATTCTTTTACAGTAGGTATCTGTGACACAATCCACTTGTTTTAAAATAACATATTCAAAACAAGTCATACGTATGTATAAAAAATTCTCTACACTATAGGATATCACAGTTGTACCTAAAAATCTAAATAATTCTGTTTTTTTCTTCTGTTATCACAATGTAATTAGCAATAAGTCCACTTACGTTACCCCGGGAGTTTTCCACAGTTGTACACAGAGCTTTAAGTAATTCTCTTTTACGTCAAAAGTCCACACAGGCTGGTTCAATTACTTTAGAACCAAATTGACAAGAAATATTTCTTCTCTACACTTTTATCCCAATAGAATCGGTGAAAAGTTCACTTACGCTACTACGTAGGTTACCACAGTTGTGTACAGAGCCTTAAATAATTCTTTTTTATGTCAATATGCCCGTCTTCAATAAAAATATTTTTATATACCAAGACTATTCTCAGCTCACCCATAAAGTCTACTCACACACTCTGCATCAACATTTGCAGTTCCTTTGTTGGTTTCATTACACAAGGCATCTGGTAGGGCTTCACCTTGACAGGATTCTTTGTCTTCGTCTTGATCTTGTTTTGCCTGAGATCTGTCTTTCCTAATCTATCTGTATATTGGCAGAGAAGATTTTGTATCTCTCTCTTCTGTTTGTCAGTCAGTTCTTCACTTATATTGGCGGCCTTGTACGTCTCATCTCCACCCAGTGGTCTAGTAGGTCTTCATCTTCTGTGACAAAGTCATCATCTTCTGGTTCTGTGTCTATGACAGCCACACGTGCTATGTCCATCTGTACCTCAATAGCTACACCTGTTATGTCTTCTTCCCTCTCGAAGCACCTCTTCAACAGATTGTTATGGTAGATTTTTGTCTTCCCATCCACTTTCACCTTATAGTACCTTCTGTCGATAACGTCTTGTACTTCTAAAGGTCCTTTTCGCTGCTGGCTGTGGGTAGCAGAACTAAGATCTTCTGTCTAGCGTTGAAACGTCAATCCTTGGCCTTCTTGTTATAGAAGTGCTTCTGACTGTCATCGATGGGCTTGGCTTCTCCAGTAGAACTGCTTTCATAGGTCCAGTACAATACTCCTTTTCAGTTGTTCCATTTTGCATGTCTCTGTGTCCTTTGTTTTGTCTCGACTTTCTCCCAGGCACTGTCTCGAAGTTTCTGTAGTGAAGGGTTTTTCTTCAGTTCCCGTGGACCTACATTCGGGATGTCACATTTTGATACTTGCAAGGGCTTGATATCTTGCTTGCTCTTCTTCCCTTGAGCTTTTGTGGTGGCTGCAGTTGCTTCATCAGTCTTCTTTCTGTCCAGTTCTTCCATACTGCTACTATTTGGTATGTTTGCAATCACCAAATCGTATATTGGTTCCTTCATACACATGGCTTAAATGTTTCCTATATAGAATGGAGTATCCACCTTTATTTTTGCTATGGGAAACTTTCTCACTGTCCCATCATTTAATACATACGGACGTACCTTGCCTGTCATCTGACCATCAGATACTAAACTGGTTCTCACTGCTGCACCCAGTGTCTCGTAGGGCCTTCAATTTTTTGTTCCTGACTTATCCTTCACCTACTGGCATGTTGTGATTTGTTCTTGCCATTCGATATTTGTCACATGCTCCAAACACTACTGGCACTGTTGATCCATTTGTCAACTTCAGCTGACCATTAGTTGTGCTCTGATCAATCATGGAAATAGCACTCCCTTCTTGTGGTGAATCTGATGAATTGTTTCCTTTTTTCTCTAGCAGCTGCATCCATGGTGAGAGTCACTTTTTTCTTGTTTCTTGCCAGCGCCATATTTGTAGATAGCTACAGCTGCTTTATATTGAGATTTCTGCTGTTGCTTGTTGGTGGTGAACTTGCACTTTTTGCAGTGTGCCATATTTTATAACAAATATAGCAACTCTTTTTCCCATTTCTCTGTTAACCTCCTGTCACCTTTGATGGACTCCTGTTTTTGGTTTCGACTACTTTAACTGGTTATTCTTAGACTTACCAGTTATATTCCCTCCATGGGCTTCCATGTACTATTCTGCCAGCTTTATCATCTCGTCCACGTCTTTTGGGGCTCTCTCCTTTAGGAACATTGACATGGCAGTTGAGCACGGGATCATGAAATGTTCACGTATTAATATATGTGCCAGTCCCTCAAGACTATTTTCACACTTGGCCATGTCAGACCATCTTGTGAAGTATCGCTGCAGACAATTAACAGTTTATCCAATGTCAGATTTGACTTCTCTAAATTTCCGACAAAAACCGTTTTTGGTAAGTTCATAGAATTTCAGCAAGGCCACTTTTATCTTGTCATAATCCATGTCACTTTCTAACGTCATGCCTACATACACTTGTAGTCATTTTCCTGTGAAAAGTGGGCCGAGACAGACTGTCCAGTCGCATCTGTCCCAATTTTGACTTTGAGCGAATCTTTCATATCTCTCCAGGAAAGCATCCATGCCATCTTTCTGGCCCCAGTGTCATTCTTGGGTCCTTCTTCTTTCTGTTGGGTGAATTGGCAATCTCAGCTTGTGCTATTATTCTCTCTTCTCTTCTTTCTCAGTTTATGCTCTTATTTTTTCTCTCTTTATTTCGAGTCTTTCCTCTATTTCATTTTCTTCTCTTTCGGTTTCTTCTTTTAGTCTTTTTTCTCTCTTCTCTGCCTATGCTCTTCTCTCTTCTTCTTTTTGTTGTTTAACAAACTCTCGTGGTTCACTATCTTTTAACCCAAGACGCTCACTTCTTTCAACCCATTTATCAAAATCTGTTATATAGCATGATTGTAATCTCTACACTATTTTCGCCACCACTACAATTATGGGTATATAGACCTACTTATTACCGCTGTCATTCACGTCTTCTTTCACCTCCATTTACTACTGTATAATTCTGGCTGGCTCTCCAATTTCAGGTTTTAGAAAGGCCACGATTCTTTTGTAGGAGATGCCTGTGACTTGTTGGCAATAAATTCGAACAATAAACGTACAGCACACAATCCACTTGTTTCAGAGAAATATATTCTAAACAAGTCAAACATATTTACAAAAATTTTTTTACACTATAGGAGCCCCCCAGTG
>NW_013672651.1:6015-10466 GCF_000517525.1 Limulus polyphemus
CCCGTGGTGGGCAGAGCACAGCTAACCCATTGTGTAGCTTTGTGCTTAACTTCAAACAAATAAACTAGCACTATAGGATATCACAGTTGCATCTAAAACTTTAAATAACTCTCTTTTTATTTTCTTCTGTTATCACAATTTAATTAGTGATAAATTCAATTACGTTACCCCGTGTGTTACCATAGTTGTATACAGAACCTTAAATAATTGTGTTTTACATCAAAGTCCACACAGACTGGTTCCATTACTTTAGAACACACTTTGACAAGACAACTTGTTGTCTATTATCTCTATTATTACGATATCACTGTGAAACTCACTTTAAATATTGTCTGTTACGGCTAACAAATCAATGACACAGTCTAACTTCATTTTATTAACTTAACAGTTTCTGACTGTACTTGCGCTATGATGTAACAATACTCACTTAAGGCAACGAGAAAAATACAGAAGGTTCGAGTAACATGACATCAATTTATAACAATTGAACTATACACACACAACATACGAATCTTACCAATTTACTTAATGAAATTTGTCATAACTATCGCCTTTAAAAGAATTACTTTTAACACTCTTGTTATGAAAACTCATTAATCATTAAATATCACTAAATAATGATAATTGAACTAAACAGTCTTGTATATCAAACATTAATAAGGATGATGCTCATTAAAGCACGTTAGTTGTTCTTTGTATTACTCTGGTAATTAATACGATCCTCACTAAAGTATATTAGATGATCTGTTTGTTACTCTACCAATAAGAAAGATCCTCGCTAAAGTATGGTAGATGTTCTGTCTGTTACTCTGGCAGTTAGGAAAATCCTTACTTAAGTATGGTAGATGTTCTGTGTGTTACTCTACCAATAAGAAAGATCCTCGCTAAAGTATGGTAGATGTTCTGTCTGTTATTCTAGCAATGAGAAAGATCCTCATTAAAGTATGGTAAATGATTTGTCTGTTATTCTAGCAATGAGAAAGATCCTCACTTAAGTATGGTAGATGTTCTGTGTGTTACTCTACCAGTAAGAAATATCCTCACTAAAGTATGGCAGATGTTCAGTAAGAAAGATCCTTATTTAAGTATGGGAGATGTTCTGTGTGTTATTCTAGCAATAAGAAAGATCCTCACTAAAGTATGGTATATGTTCTGTCTGTTACTCTGGCAGCTAGGAAAATCCTTACTTAAGTATGGTAGATGTTCTGTGTGTTATTCTAGCAGTAAGAAAGATCCTCACTAAAGTATGGTAGATGTTCAGTAAGAAAGATCCTCACTAAAGTATGGTATATGTTCTGGCAGTTAGGAAAATCCTTACTTAAGTATGGTAGATGTTCTGTGTGTTATTCTAGCAATAAGAAAGATCCTCACTAAAGTATGGTATATGTTCTGTTTGTTATTCTGGCAGTTAGGAAAATCCTTACTTAAGTATGGTAGATGTTCTGTGTATTATTCTAGCAGTAAGAAATATCCTCACTAAAGTATGGTAGATGTTCTGGCAGTTAGGAAAATCCTTACTTAAGTATGGTAGATGTTCTGTGTGTTATTCTAGCAGTAAGAAAGATCCTCACTAAAGTATGGTATATGTTCTGTTTGTTATTCTGGCAGTAAGAAAGATCCTCACTAAAGTATGGTATATGTTCTGTTTGTTATTCTGGCAGTTAGGAAGATCATCACTACAGGGCATTAGATTTTCTGTATTCTACTTTGGTAATTAGGAAGATCCTCACTTAAGTATGGTAGATGTTCTGTCTATTACTCTGCTAATAGGGAAGATTCTAATTGAGAGTCTTTATATGTTGTCATTTTCCGTAGTAATTACCAAAGTAAGGTAGATGGTCTGTAGTAATTAGGTATACAGATTTTTAGTGAGTGACAATAATTGTTGCTCACATAAATAATTAAGTCATTTATTACCGTTAATCAGACGAACACAGTCGTAAAAATGAGACTTGTTTGTATTTTACGTTAACCCTCAAACTGGTTCTGAAGCCTAAAGAAATTTAGTATTTTGCTTGTATAATTCAAGATTGTTACTAACAAAAAGTCGACATTATTGTATAAGATCGATTTCCTTTTACCTTATATATATATATATATGTGTGTGTGTGTGTGTGTAATGTTAACCCACTGACGCATCTCAACACACCGGAGAATGCAGTTTTGTGCTGACATATAAAGAGCTATCGTAAACTGGGATTATACGAATTATGATGTGGAAAAGACAACAATCATCGTGGAGTGGTAGTCTGAGTGAGAACGTTAAATGTGAAGTGAATGCCTCTGAGGAGATATTATGTACGCGTAAAGACCCTAAAGCGATATCCCACGTACATTACAAAGCCACTATATAAATGGTTAAATATTCAACTGAAGGAAACTCTTCTCTAGACATAAATATTTTAAGATGCATTTCTAGTTTCAAAACGGGAGACAAAATCTTTGTAGGTAGGAGCACGTGTAACATCCGTTCAGTTGGATCGTTCCCATAGGCCTTATGTCAGAGGAACCTGTTGTATAACGTATGAAGCTTTCTTTATCATGTTAAGAGTGGGACAGAGAAGACACTTTAAGCAAGAAAATTTGTAGAGGTCAATTAATAAAACGACAAGACATAAGTATTGTTATGTGATAAGATTTTACACTAGCTTTTAACAGTGTTTTTGATTGTGTATTTAGTGATAATTAAAAATAAAGGAACCTAAATAAAGATTAGGGAACCAAGAGTTATTATGTGATGATACTTTACAATGGTCACTTAGTGAATATATATATATATATACTGATAGTAAAAGTTCGATGTTTAATTAGACACGTGACATCACATTAAAAAGAAACACTTCACAACACGTTGTGATGATTTATCAGACGTTTCATAACACGTTTAAATGTTTAATGAGGTACTTCACAATACATTAAGATGTTTAATTAGACACTTGAACACACGTTACAGTGTTTAATGAAACACTTCACAACACGTTGTGATGTTTAATGAAACATTTCACAACACGTTGTGATGTTTAATGAAATATTTCACAAGACGTTGTGATGTTTAATGAAACATATCACAACACGTTAAGATGTTTAATAAAGCACTTCACAACACGTTAAGATGTTTAATGAAACACTTCACAACACGTTAAGATGTTTAATAAAGCACTTCACAACACGTTAAGATGTTTAATGAAGCACTTCACAAACACGTTAAGATGTTTAATGAAACACTTCACAACACATTAAGATGACTTATCAGACGTTTCATAACACGTTTAAATGTTTAATGAGATACTTCATAAGCACGTTAAGATGTTTAATAAAACACTTCACAAGACATTAAGATGTTTAATGAGATACTTGAAAACACGTTAGAGTTTTCAATAAAGCACTTCACAACACGTTAAGATGTTTAATAAGACAGTTCATAACACGTTGAATTGTTTAAAGAAACACTTCACAATACATTAAGATGGTTTATCAGACGTCTCGCAACAAGTTGAGATATTTCGAGGCATTTCCTAACTCCCGGCTTCCCAGAATTTACAGCATCTGAGTTCCCACATCAGCGCATTGTTAAGCTTAGCAAATTGATTTCATTGTGTTAAACATTTATTCTTGAATGTCTTATTTCCTCTGAAGAAATTAAAATTTGCCAGTGGAACAACACAAATTCGCTTGTCAATAAAACAGTAACGTGCTGGAATATTTCTGCAGGAATATTACTCAATTTCTCAAAACAAACGACACCTTGTTACTTCAGAGCTTCCTTTCTCGACAAGTTTGGTTCATTGCACTGATTGCATACTGAAAACTTGTAACCTACCGTACACTGGATCCACTATTACAGTTAGAGGCTTGTAATCCGGGTGTATCCTTTTCACTTGGGATGCCCACGCAAACTTTGCTTTGTTTGGAAATTGCTTCTTAATAACTAATTTGGTCAGATATTGTTGCCTCCCAGTGGTTCAACGGTAGACTAGAGGGCTTTAACGCTTAAATTCAGGGTTTTATTCCTGCAATAAGCTCGGCGAAGATAGCCTCTTGTGGAAATTTAAGAAATTCCATGATATTCGCGATGACCGAGGTAGCTTCAAACAGTTTCTCTGTTACTGGTCTTTCAAGTTCATCACTGAACTGTGAGGAAGTTTTGCTGCTATCGTCTTCGTGTTGTGGCCATTTTATATCCCACATGGTGGTTTTCTTGCCACCTGTTGTTCTTGGAACTTGAGGTTTACTAGTTTCAGCCCATGCTGTAATCACCTTACAGTTTACCAGTTTCAACGAATGCTTATAATTCAACTAACAGTTCACCAGTTTCAGCCCATGCTGTAATCACCTTACAGTTCACCAGTTTCAACGAATGCTTATAATCAACTAACAGTTCACCAGTTTCAGCCCATGTTGTAATCACCTTACAGTTTACCGGTTGCAACGAATGCTTATAATCAAGTTAT
>NW_013672651.1:11222-14166 GCF_000517525.1 Limulus polyphemus
ATTGTTTTAATTATAACTATCGTA
The DNA here is from genome assembly GCF_000517525.1 of Limulus polyphemus. Lineage (NCBI taxonomy): Eukaryota > Metazoa > Arthropoda > Merostomata > Xiphosura > Limulidae > Limulus > Limulus polyphemus. Next base: position 11,247 of record NW_013672651.1, read on the forward strand.
ACGACAAACTAACTTATGATCGTATTTTTGTCATTTCACAACTCTAATAATCATACCTACAAGTTAACTCGATGTTATTACCGTATTTTTATATTGTTTTAATTATAACTATCGTAACGACAAACTAACTTATGATCGTATTTTTGTCATTTCACAACTCTAATAATCATACCTACAAGTTAACTCGATGTTATTACCGTATTTTTATATTGTTTTAATTATAACTATCGTACCTACAAACCTCTTCATGTTACCATTATTTTATTATCGTTTTATAATTTTAAATATCAATCGGACAAACTTCTTGTTGCTATCATGATGTGAACACCTTTTCCAGGCATGCAAAGCATGATTATAATTAATTATATTTGTCATAAGACATTTGTATTACTTTTTTTTTCAATATTGCGTTCTTAATCAGTTTCTTAAGTTTTTTCAAGGAGACGAAGAAGAGTGTGTACTAGTATTTCAACCACACTGTGTCCATCATATCCATTGCCGTCGACATGCTTCTCTCAATACAGAGCTTATGAGGCTGGCTGGGACACAAAAAAATACAGAAGTGGTCGGGACACTATTTTTGTTTTGTGCAAGACATTTGTTACAACACCCCATTGTTATCACTTACTGTTAACATCGTATTGTTATTGCTTTATGTTAACACTATATTGTTATCGCTTGATATTATCACCGTATTGTTATCGCTTAATGTTAACATCGTATTGTTATCGCTTAATGTTAACATCGTATTGTTATTGCTTTATGTTAACACTATATTGTTATCGCTTGATATTATCACCGTATTGTTATCGCTTGATATTATCACCGTATTGTTATCGCTTAATGTTAACATCGTATTGTTATTGCTTTATGTTAACACTATATTGTTATCGCTTGACGCTAACACCCCATTGTTAACGCTTGATATTATCACTGTATTGTTATCGCTTGACGTTAACACCGTAGTGTTATCGTTTGATGTTAACACCGTATTGTTATCATTTGATGCATCACCGTATTGTTATCGACTTTTTTTTGTTTCATAATCCTAAATTTCATAAGAGGTAAAAAAAAATCGTTTCTGCAGGGATGAGAACCTAGGATTATACTATCAAGGGATTGAATTATAAACGATAATCACCACGTTAAGTTTAGATTGTGTTTCAACTCACAACGGAAGATATTTTGGGGCTTCCTGACATGCAGAACTCGGGTTTTGTAGTGGTCAAGCGGGAAACATATTGGAGAACAAACCCCATGACATAATGAGCTGAGGGATGTAGGACTTGGAAGTGTAATAACACTTTCATCAGCTCTACCGGATCGATGTCATCGAAACGAGCATTGTATGTCTACAAGTGTGGGAAGCAACTTCGTGTAATTTATATTTTATTTACAAGATTACCACTCACTTGGTTTACACCAGGTAACATAATCTAGTTTGTTTTGAATTTCGCGCAAAGCTACTCGAAGGCTATCTGCACTAGTCGTCGTTGATTTTTAGCAGTGATAGTTTAGAGGGAAGGCAGCTAGTCAACACCACTCGTCGCCAAATCTTGGGCTTCTCTTTTAACAATGAGTAATGGGATTGACCATCACTTTATGACGCCACTACGGCTGAAAGAGCGAGCATGTTCGGTGACGGGGATTCGAACCTACGACCCACGGATTGCGAGTCAAGCGCCCTAACCATCAGGCCATGCCAGGCTCCTGAATAAGTTTGATAACAAATCCCATACCATAAAAAGTTATAATAACAGTATCTACATGTATGTCGTTTTGTTTATCTGTCTAGCCGTCTGTTTGTACAATTTCTTGTTAAAGAAAAATTCACACGCAGGAGAATTGACCCACAAAACAGGACGATTAAGGATTTGAATTGACCCACAAAATTTGGAGGATCAAGTATTTGAGATGACCCACAAAACAAGATCATGAATTTAACTCGCCCCGCATAACAGGAAAATCAGGGATTTGAGTTGATTCGTAAAACAGGAGGATGAAGCATTTGGGTTCACCAGAAGAACAGGAGGGTCAAGGATTTGAGTTGACCCGCAAAACTGAAGGTTCTAAGATATGACCCGCAAAACGGGATGACCAAGAATTTGAAGCTTACGTGTCGTACAGATAGGAGAGGAAACAGTTTCTACTAAACAAAAATCAAATGATTTTATTAACACAAATTCAACTTGGTACCACAACACTTACGATGAACGAAGTAGGATCGAAATGAAGAAGAAAATAATTCCCAGGAAATAAAGATTGCAGTGTTTTAACAACCGGGTGTGTTCACAACTGTAGGACATAACGTTAACTCAGCAACAACAGGGTGTATTCACAACCATAGGAAATAACGTTTACTCAGCAACAACGGGTTGTATTTACAACTATAGGAAATAACGTTAACTCAGCAACAACAGGGTGTATTCACAACCATAGGAAATAACGTTTACTCAGCAACAACGGGTTGTATTTACAACTATAGCAAATAACGTTAACTCAGCAACAACGGAGTGTATTCACAACTATAGGAAATAAAGTTAACTCAACAACAACGAGATGTATTCACAACTATAGAAAATAACGTTAACTCAGCAACAACGAGATGTATTCACAACTATAGGAAATAAAGTTAACTCAACAACAACGAGATGTATTCACAATTATAGGAAATAACGTTAACTAAGCAACAACGGAGTGTATTCACAACTATAGGAAATAACGTTAACTCAACAACAACGAGGTGTATTCACAACCATAGGAAATAACGTTAACTCAACAACAACGGAGTGTATTTACAACTATAGGAAATAACGTTAACTCAACAACAACGGGGTGTATTACAACTATAGGAAATAATGTTAACTCAACAACAACGGGGTGTATTTACAACTATAGGAAATAACGTTAACTCAACAAC
>NW_013672651.1:15166-16542 GCF_000517525.1 Limulus polyphemus
ACAACTATAGGAAATAACGTTAACTCAACAACAACGGAGTGTATTTACAACTATAGGAAATAACGTTAACTCAACAACAACGGGGTGTATTTACAACTATAGGAAATAACGTTAACTCAACAATAACGGGGTTTATTTACAACTATAGGAAATAATGTTAACTCAACAACAACGGGGTGTATTTACAACTATAGGAAATAACGTTAACTCAACAATAACGGGGTTTATTTACACCTATAGGAAATAAAGTTAACTCAGCAACAACGGAGTGTATTCACAACTATAGGAAATAACGTTAACTCAGCCACAACGGAGTGTATTCACAACTATAGGAAATAACGTTAACTCAACAACAACGGGGTTTATTTACAACTATAGGAAATAACGTTAACTCAGCAACAACGGAGTGTATTTACAACTATAGGAAATAACGTTAACTCAACAACAACGGAGTGTATTTACAACTATAGGAAATAACGTTAACTCGGCAACAACGGAGTGTATACACCCCGTTGTTGTTGAGTTAACGTTATTTCCTATAGTTGTAAATACACCCCGTTGTTGTTGAGTTAACGTTATTTCATATAGTTGTGAATGCACTCCGTTGTTGCCGAGTTAACGTTATTTCCTATAGTTGTAAATACACTCCGTTGTTGTTGAGTTAACGTTATTTCATATAGTTGTAAATTCACAATCATAGGAAATAACGTTAACTCAACAACAACGGGGTTTATTTACAACTATAGGAAATAACGTTAACTCAGTGAAAACTGGAACTGTTGTCCTACTGTTTGTTATATGCTTAAAAAACCTAATGCTTATACGTGTTACACGTTTTATACCATAGTATTTTATAAAGAGTTTATGTAAACCAATCGTAAGGCACTCACTCATAAAATTAGATGTAAATCGAGAAATGATTTGATATCTGGTATATTGATATTATGCACTATATTTTAATATTAGCTTTAGTTAAAGTTGAGTTACAAAAAGCAAGTCCCTTATAGGTCACATGCAAACACGACCTCTCTCGTTGGTACCTAGTTTTTGATTATGCTCATATTGGTCAGCTGTACGATGGTGATCAGGGTAGAGCTGACGATAATCAGGTCAGCCTGATTGTCACTGACTTCACTAGCCAAAGCGATCCTGTTTTGTTAGACGATGAAGGAATGTGGTCAGACATGTTAGTATATTCCTACGCTTTGTCTTTATTCTCTAGTCACCTGTATAGATTGTTTTATTCAGACCTACTTTCACCTTGATTTTCTCATTTATTTATTTTATTTAATGTTATTTTCTATGGTTGTGAATACATCCCGTTGTTGTTGAGTTAACGTTATTTCATATAGTTGTGAATACACTCCGTTGTTGCC
>NW_013672651.1:17282-41922 GCF_000517525.1 Limulus polyphemus
TCCTATAGTTGTAAATACATCCCGTTGTTGTTGAGTTAACGTTATTTTCTATAGTTGTAAATACACTCCGTTGTTGTTGAGTTTACGTTATTTCCTATAGTTGTAAATACATCCCGTTGTTGTTGAGTTAACGTTATTTTCTATAGTTGTAAATACACTCCGTTGTTGTTGAGTTTACGTTATTTCCTATAGTTGTAAATACATCCCGTTGTTGTTGAGTTAACGTTATTTTCTATAGTTGTAAATACACTCCGTTGTTGCTTAGTTAACGTTATTTTCTATAGTTGTAAATACATCCCGTTGTTGTTGAGTTAACATTATTTCCTATAGTTGTAAATACACTCCGTTGTTGTTGAGTTTACGTCATATCCTATAGTTGTAAATACACCCCGTTGTTGTTGAGTTAACGTTATTTCCTATAGTTGTAAATACATCCCGTTGTTGTTGAGTTAACGTTATATCCTATAGTTGTAAATACACTCCGTTGTTGTTGAGTTTACGTTATTTCCTATAGTTGTAAATACACTCCGTTGTTGTTGAGTTTACGTTATATCCTATAGTTGTAAATACACCCCGTTGTTGTTGAGTTAACGTTATTTCCTATAGTTGTAAATACACCCCGTTGTTGTTGAGTTAACGTTATTTTATATAGTTGTAAATACATCCCGTTGTTGTTGAGTTTACGTTATTTCCTATAATTGTGAATACACTCCGTTGTTGTTGAGTTAACGTTATTTTCTATAGTTGTAAATACATCCCGTTGTTGTTGAGTTTACGTTATTTCCTATAGTTGTAAATACACCCCGTTGTTGTTGAGTTAACGTTATTTTCTATAGTTGTAAATACATCCCGTTGTTGTTGAGTTTACGTTATTTTCTATAATTGTAAACACATCCCGTTGTTGTTGAGTTTACGTTATATCCTATAGTTGTGAATACATCCCGTTGTTGTTGAGTTTACGTTATATCCTATAGTTGTGAATACACTCCGTTGTTGCTGAGTTAACGTTATTTCCTATGGTTGTGAATACATCTCGTTGTTGTTGAGTTAACGTTATATCCTATAGTTGTGAATACACCCTGTTGTGAACACACAAAAATATCATACCGTGTTGTACTTCAGACACGTACAACCTATTAAAATTTTTGACGTTTACTAATGTCCGGTCTGTTTATTGAGACTTACATCGAAATATTAATTGTAATGTTATTTTTCCCATTATATCTACGAAAAACTACTTTATTTTAATTCCATTAAGGCTAGAAAAATCTCATTTCCCTAATATTTGTTAAGTATAAATAATGATTTTATTATTTGATATTCGCGATTTTGATTATGTCCAACTCCACAGACATTATATTGTTACGTCTCTGATCGTTTGTTAATTACTCGTAAAAATTCTTTCCGAAGAACTTCAGCGATACAAGTCCTTTCTTGAATAAAACTAGTTTATTCGTTCTCAATACAACTTTGCAATACACTTAATTTCTACAGTAACTTTAACTTCAACACACACTATAATTCTCAACGAACGATTCACGCGCTTTAGTTACTACCGCGCTTGACTCAATTTTCCGTCTATATCTTCAATCTCTCTGTCTGCTATATCCGTTCCGATTGATTGTCGGGCTTATATATTAGAATAAAGCATATCTAGCAAACACTCAAGCATTCACGAACCTTCGAGATACTCATTACGTGTTACCAGAGTCACGTGACTTCCGCTGTCGTAACAATATGTATCTCGATAGTCATTATCAAGTAAGTCGGGGTTTAATAAATTTGTTACACAGGGACAATAGACAAAAATAAATAAGGTAACTAATGTTTAGGATGAGTTATTTCTAGATAATTATTTCAAACTTCTTTCTTTGACTTCTTTTGACTCTGTTTGTGTTGTTGTGCAAGTATCTCCACATTCCATCCACTTCAAATACTTCAGATCTTACCAAAACTGGAATTGTGCCTGAATATCCATTGTAGGTCTTCTGCCAGAAGAGAGACAGGTTTGTCGAGTACGTCATTAAATAATATACATAGCTATAATGAGTTCCAAGTAATTACTCGTTAATGCAATGTTTCAAAAAACCAGGATTCATTTTGAAAAGTTCAACACGAAACTGTTATTGAAAAAAAAAACATTTCTGACTAGTGGCAAAGTACAACTTTATGATTATAACTTGAATATGAAAAACAAATATAGAATCTTTTAATTTTTTAAGGTATTAATTAATATGATATTTTGTATTGTTTTTTGTTTACAAACAAATTCATTCATAACTAGATGGGAATCAATGAAAAAAACGTAGGCCTACAAAATGTACCTTTAAACGTAACTCTCAAGGAAAGGAACGTAGGCCTGCAAAACACATCTCTAAATGTAACTCTCAAGGTAAAGGAACCTAGGCCTGCAAAACGTACGTCTAAACATGACTCCTAAGGGAAGAAAGGTAGGCCTACAAAACACATCTCTAAACGTAACTCTCAAGGAAAGGAACGTAGGCCTGCAAAACGTACGTCTAAACATGACTCCTAAGGGAAGAAAGGTAGGCTTGCAAAACACATCTCAAGGGAAGAAATGTATGCCTACAAAGCACATCTCTAAACGTAACTCTCAAGGGAAGAAATGTATGCCTACAAAACGTACGTCTAAACATGACTCCTAAGGGAAGAAAGGAAGGCCTACAAAACACATCTCTAAACGTAACTCTCAAGGAAAGGAACGTAGGGCTGCAAAACGTACGTCTAAACATGACTCCTAAGGGAAGAAAGGTAGGCTTGCAAAACACATCTCAAGGGAAGAAAGGTAGGCCTACAAAACACATCTCTAAACGTAACTCTCAAGGAAAGGAACGTAGGCCTGCAAAACGTACGTCTAAACATGACTCCTAAGGGAAGAAAGGTAGGCTTGCAAAACACATCTCAAGGGAAGAAATGTATGCCTACAAAACGTACGTCTAAACATGACTCCTAAGGGAAGAAAGGTAGGCCTACAAAACACATTTCTAAACGTAACTCTCAAGGAAAGAAATGCATGCCTACAAAACGTACCTCTAAACATGACTCTCAAGGGAAGAAACGTAAGCCTACAAAAAAGTACCTTTAAACTTAACTCCTGTCTAATAAATACTAGTTATGAAGTGGCGGTTAGCAAACACTGGAGCTGCTAACGTTATAACTGTAATTATAGAGTTAGGCGTATACCACAGCTGGTAATAAGCTTATTATCTTTAAAGTGTCGACTAGCGAATAGTAGAGGTGATGACATCATAACAATGTAATTATCGAGTTAGGCCATATACCACAGCTGGTAATAAATTTATTATCAGTAAAGTGTCAGCTAGGGAATACTGGAGTTTATTCCGTCACAACAGTGCAATTATACGGTTAGGATATAATCCACAGCTGAAAATAAACGTAGTATCTGTTTAAATGTACTACGTCTCCTGAAATCAAAGATTTGATAACCCAAATGTAAAACAAATTAGCATGTTCGTGTTTTCCAAGAATTTAAAGAAATTTAGTTATAAAGAATACAACAATTACATGAAAGTACGCTGTTACATGTGCAGGTTTGAAAAACTGATTTAGTAAATGGGAATTGTACTGACTAAGGTGGGCACGGTAACACGCAAACTACGATTTTCGCGTGCACCAGAATTCATTTATTATTGATTACGTCGCTACACAACAGTTCCACGGCATCAGAAACATTTACACTGACTCACATGTGCATTTCTGTACGGTTATCGTTTCCCTAATGTCACTACTGACATGCTTGTTTGAAACCGAACTGAACTAGATCTGGGAACACGTTTGTATTTGTAGTAAAGGGTCAGCTCAGCGAAGCCTGGAATTTCTTTGTGACAGTATAAATTCTAGATTGCAAAATCAGCTCAACGAGAGAGATTAATGCAGTTGCATGTTGATTATTAAGCAAGAATGATTCCTTAAGTGAAAGAAGTTTTTGAGCATTTTATTATTTCCGGAATGAAACCACACAAAGTTATTTGCATGGTTATTAGTTTAGCTATCGTTTACTATCAAGCACGTTTACTATAGGAAATGCTGAAAGAGGTTTTTATGGCTAACGTCAACTTGGATGGAAAGTATTATCTTCATACCTTAACGTAGATGAAACGAATTATGTAAGTTGGATAATAAATAGGCCAAGAAAATCTTAAGAAACATGATTTTATATTAATTGAGAAAACAGAACATCGAAGATTAAGAAGCGTATCCTACACGCCAGAGATGGTAATAGACTGCCATGTACAGAAACTTGAAATAACATTACCTACCATGGGTCAAGTAATACATGGGAAATTACGATGACATTTGAAACAACAAATCACGAAGGAAACAGTTTTTACAGTTAAACATATTTATACCGGAGTTCTCATGTATAATATTATAGAGTCCACTCAAAGCAATAACAACAAGAAAAAGTTAAATGTAGGAGTTTAAATTTTTACCTAATTTATATTGTTGCAAGCTTTAGTTTCAGTGTTTTAAATTAGATATCTGCTAGAGGGCGCATGATGCTGAAATCTAGAAAATTTTTGTAGTAAGGAGAAGGCGAGTACGATATAAATTGGGGTAAAGATAAGCAATGAATCCATATAAATGTAATAGTACTGTCTGTTGTATGTCCATGTAACTACTTCGCGGGGTGTGGATGGATCTTCACCAAAATTAGATGGAGGTTCATTAGGTCCATGCGGGGGGTACATACAAATTTTCAGTTTTGCGTTTAGTGGTTTTAACCTTCTGTGGATGGATCTTCAACAAATTTGGCATGAAGCTATGTTGGGTCCATGCGGAAATTCATGCATAGTTGCGGTTTCTCATTATATGTTTTGCAGTTTTTATGGGCGTTTTTGCGATTTTACAATTACATGTAAGGGAAGAAACTTTTCATGTCCTAAGAAACCTTTCATTAATCATGTATTTTAATCATTAATCAGGGGAGGAGTAGTCCAGATAGTAATGAATAAGAAGTTAATTAGCAAAGAATGATTTAGTCCAATAGCGGGTCATTCAGAGTTAGGAGTCAGAATTATCGCGTCTGTTATGCTATTTGTTTTTCTAATCGAATAACTGTGGAATCCTTCAAGCAATTTTTCAAGCACATTAGGCACATATTCATTTAGGAGTTTATGTTGAAACGTTTCTGTATTAGAAATTAGGCCTACAAGAAAACATGGCGTAACAAACACGTATTATAGAAATAATTCGATAGAATACTGTCACGTATCTGCTTGTTTGATAATTTCCGGTAAAAATCCTTTCCGAGTGACTTCAGCGATACAAGTCCCTTCTTGATTAAAACTAGTTTATTCTTTCTCGTTACAAACTTTGTAATACACGTAATTTCCACAGTCACTTTAAACTTAACAACCTTTATAACACGTTATATATCACAGTGATCCACACACTTTACTTACGGTGCCTACTGTTCGCTTGCCTCAATTATCTCTATCTACGATCTTTCTCCGGCTTATATACTAAAAAAAGAGGGCGTCTAGTAAACACTGGGACATTCATGAGGTTCCCCGATAAGTCACAATTCTTCTAGAAACTCGAGTGCGCATGCTCCCAGCGTCGCGTGACTTCAGCTGTCGTAACAATATGTTACAACACTGTGTCAGAAGTGTGATTATTTGGTAAAAGTAAAAGAGAACTTTATACACTTATTACAATTAATGCTGCACCACAGTGTCCCTGCAGGACCTTCCTGGACTTCTCCAACCATGTAACTATCTAGAATTTAACTAGTCAATTCGACAACATCAGGGGATGTAACAAACCAACAGACATGATGGAAAGATACCATTGGAGGTATATCAGGCTCAATTTGAAATAATTTCCACAGTAAATATGTGGAATAATAAAAAACAAGCTATTCGTCTTGATGTCCATTTAAAAGAACCAATATTGATGACATTAAATAACCTTCCAGCAGAGAGTCATAACAACTATCAAACATTGAAGAAACCTTGGCCGAACTTGCAAAAGATTAATAAAGGCTTGCCCAATTATCTTGCCTGGATGCTTTATGTGAAATGATGGATTCATTGGCACGTAACCAATTTATAGATGCCATAATGGACGGGGATATGAGAAATATATTGAAGCAAAGTAGGTGTACATCTTTAAAGGAAATTCTGGATTTCATGATGGAACTTTCATTCATTATTGCTGCGGAGAAACAACTAAAAGCACCATCTAAAAGTTACAGGATCATGAGATCGAGTAGTATTGAAACACCAACTTACCCTGACGATAGCTTAGAAAAACCGAAAGTATTATTTAGACAATTAGTCACAGAGATTGGAGAAAATAAACTGCAAAGCTATAAATGTTTCAAATGTAAGTTGAAAGAACTTATTGCTCTGAACTGCAGAAAAAAGATGTCTGTATGTAATGAGAACTTCCCCAAAGGATACAAAAGAGGAACTGTTATAGGCGTGGGAAATCTGTTCATTAAAGTCGAGAATGTGAAGAATCAACAGCTGTCATAGACCAATATGAAAATACTCTGAGGGTGAGACTTTGGTCCAGTCAAGTTAAAAGAACAACAAAGAATTAACCAAAAATAACAAAATCAGATATTAGCTGAATTTATGAGACAAATTTTAGCTGAAAATACTCCATCTACCCCAGATGAGTCAAGAAGTTCAATACCTAAAGAAATTAATCCATCAATCCACGGGTTGATCAACACTGGTTAAAGAGTTACAATAGTTTGACCCGATTTGGTAATGAAAGGTGGGAAATTGCTTTCGGCAGTGATGAAAGAAGATGGATTGGTGAGAATAGCAAGTGGATATAAAGTTCCAGAAAGAGGAAAGTTGAAAGTTACCTTTACTATAGGAAGCTTCTGTATACCTCAAGGCATATGGGTAATTGATTTTGAGAAAAAGCGTTTACTGGGAACTAACTTCATGCAGAGACATTGGATGCAAGATTAGGCTAGCTTCAGATCGCTTCAGTGGTAACAAGGAGGGCAGTTATTGTACTACAAAAGAGTGAAATACTCATACCAGGATATATTAGAAAACTAAATTTACATCTAGTGACTAGGTTGTAGTAGAACTAAACACCATATGTTATCCTGATGGATTAATTGTTGGAAGAACTCACGTGGATCTGAAGAAGAAATTTCATTATTAGGGCCAGGAACACAACAAACCAAAAAAATTTTAGTCACGTCTACATGGAATATTGGAACATGTGAAGCTGTGCAGACAGCACTTTCACATAAAAGAACATCAATAGTAGTCATCTGTGAGACAAGATGTATGAAGTTTGGTGTGAAATCCTTACAGAAGGATAGCTTACCACTTCACTTAGAAGAGCTATGTACAAGGAACTATGGAGGTCTTACAACTGATCTATGACAGAGATTACGTAACTTGCACATGGAATATCAAGATCCATCTCCAGTGAACCTCGTGACATAGGCCAAACAAATAAAATATCTCAAAAGATTGATACTGGAGATGCAGCCCCAATATATCAGCCATGCGATTCACACTTGCAAAACAGGCTGGGGCATTCAAAGATATAGCAGCCATAGAAAAACAAGAAATCATAAAACTGACAACTAGTCCTTAAGTATCACCTATTGCAAGGAAGAAGGACGATCCAAAAGTTTCTGAATGACTAACATAAGATGAATGAAATAACAAATATGGACAATTTTAAGGATGGACTCTACTTTGAATGCTTTGTTTGGATCAAAATGGTTTTCAACATCGGATATGAAGAATGGATATTGGCAAGTGCAAGTCGACTAATGGAGTGTGCTTTCTCTGAACTATCTTGGAACACCTTACTCATCTACCTGGATCAATTAATCAGTGTGGCTTAGCAGTCATTTGGGTGAAAAGCCCAGGGTAATTGAAAATTTATCAATTTTCCTTCACCTTTTTACTTGGATAACATAATCATACAAGGGAAGACCTTTAGTAATGTTCATGATGGGCTAATGAAAGTTCTGGGTCAGTTAAGGAAAGATAAACTTAAGATGAATCCCAAGAATTGTGAATTGTTCCATCAACAAGGGAATATCTATCTGACAAAGGTTGTTCTCTAAACAGATTACTTGAAAAAAAGAAATTGTTTTATTGGACTACTGATTGTGAACAAACATTTGACAAATTGAGGAAAGAATTAGCCACTAATCCTATATTTGCATACCCAAATCCTAGAGATACACTCATTTTAGATATAAATGCCAGTGATTTTGCTGTGGGAGTGGTGTTATCATAAGTTCAACATAAAGAAGAAAATGTTATTACCTACTAGATAATGAATGCTACAGAAAGGGGGTACTGCCATACTTGGAAAAAGTTATCAAATATTGCTAGAGCCCTGAGTCACTGTGCATCATTATCTATATGGACAAAATACACATTGTGGATAGATTGTGCAGTACTGTAGTGGCTAGTGTATGTTCAAAACCTAGAAGGTAAGATAAAAAGATGACCACAAAATCTTCAGAAGTTAAACTTTAACATCATGCATCACCCTGGGCAGAACTATGGAAATGCAAAAGCTTTATCCCGAAGATAATGTATTAATAAAGAATGTAAACACTGTGAAAAGAGGCATGAGCTAGTAAGCATGACGAATTTTAAGTACAACAGAACAGTCCAATATGCTAAATCCATTAGTGATGATAAAGACCTAATAGAGTTTAACATTCAACTAAAAAATGCTCAACCAAAAAATACGAGTTTGAAACCAATTATTCAGTGGATACAAAACAGTGCATAAAAACTCCATATGGCAAACAGCTCGAAGATCTATTGGGCACATCGGGATTCATCATGCCAAAAAGAAGGCATGTTAAGTCAGAAATGGGAAGATATTAGCGGACAGAAGTAGCAACTACAGTAGATGCTTTCAGTGTCTCTACATTTCAAAGCACTCTATCATCTTCCAACTACTTGACACTTAAGTATTAATAAAACTTTGGAGAAAGTATAGTTTTGTATACTGGAAATCTGTAGAGAATTTTGGTAAACCATTTGAAATTTGCTATGAGCAAAATTGTCCAAGAAAGAAACAACATGGGCAATTACAACAGTATTGTGCTAGAACACCACTTTTGAGAATTTCTGTCGATGTGCTTGGACCTTTGAAGAGAGTATCAATGGAAATAAATACATCATGGTTGTGATGAGTTATTTTACCAAATGATCCGAAATGTATGCTGTTTTTAATCAGGAAGCAGAAATTCTAGCAAGGAAGTTCATCAACAAATTCGTTTCAAGATATGAAGTGTCTATGGAACTTCACTCAGATCAATGCCGAAGCTTTAAATGAGCCTTCTATACGGAAATGTGTCAGAACCTTCGAATAAGAAAGACCAAGACAACATCCTTTCGTTCATCTTCTGATGACATGGTGCAGAGATACCATACCATATTAAACCAATTAGCCATTTATATGGATGAACATTACAAAATGTGAGATCAAAATCTTCCATTGCTACTTATCCGTTATTGAACAGCAGTAGATGAGACTACGGACAATACACCATCATCACTGATGTTTGGTAGGGAACGTAAAGTTTCAGTGATCCTTCTATACTCACATATGGAGGATAGTCACTCAGTAGAGTCTTACATAGGGTATGCAGAGAGACAAAGAAACCCCATTGATATCATACATGATTTTACCTGGAAAAGATTTAAATAAGCTAGTGATAAGTAGAAAAGTCATTATGATGTTAATGCTGTTAACACAGGATTTCATCTATGTAGTATGGTATACCTGTACAATCCCCGCCACAAGAAAGGATGAACTCCAAAGTTAAGCACGTGCTGCGAAAGGCCATATGTTGTACTGAAAATAATAATTGTTTTAGTTTATAGAATATAAAATAAAAGTCTGTCCAAGCCAAAGGTCAGTCATCCACCATGAACATCTTTGAAACTGAGAGTATGGCCAATTATTTAATTTCAGGGGAAAGTAAACCTGCTGAAGTATCCAGGGTTCCTGCCGAGACCACTTCCAAATCGTCCTTATGTTATATTGAGGTAAAACTGATTACAATCTTATACTTGTTTGTTGTTAAGCTCAAACACACAATTAGCTGTCTATGTTATGCCTAACACGGGTATCGAAACCCGGTTTTTTTAGTGTTATAAGTATTTATACTTAAGGTTGAGCCACTGAGGGTGGGGAGCGTTGGTAAAGGATTGTGTAAGTGTTGAGAATTTTTTTTATATATTTCAGAACTTTATGTCGATATATTCACCGAAATATAAATTTAATTTTGTAATTATGAATATTTCTTTTTTCGACAAACGTAAGAAACTTATTGATGATGGGTATCAAAGACCCACTTTCAAATAATGTCATGATGAGTAATTGAAACTTTCTTCTATCACTTCTGTGGATATGGATCACGTAAGTACATCTTTACAAATGTTTGTTTTTAATCAGGGTATAAAATGTTTTGTCGTACATCGCTGTTCGTATTCTTTCTTTGAGTAATATTTTTCTCACGAATCTGTTACAGAAGATTAGACGTCATAAAGTCGAGCTACAGATCATAGTTAAAAGTCTAACTAAACTTTTAACACCCCCCCCCCAAAAAAAAAAACGTTTATTCAACAAGTTATTCATTGGCCAGAGCGAGCCGAGATACAAGTGTAAAAATGAACCATTAAATGTTCTTAGAACTAAATTTCAAACAAGGTTTTGTTAAAAGTTCAAACGAAAGTTTTATTAACATTTCAAACAAGAGTTTCACCACCATTAATAAAGGTTTTATTAACATTTCAAACAAGAGTTTCACCACCATTAATAAAGATTTTATTAACATTTCAAACAAGAATTTCACCACTATTAGTAAAGGTTTTATTAACATTTCAAACAAGAGTTTCACCACCATTAATAAAGGTTTTATTAACTCTTGTTTGAAATGTTAATAAAACCTTTATTAATAGTGGTGAAGCTCTTGTTTGACATATTAATAAAACCTTTATTAATGGTGGTGAAACTCTTGTTTGAAATGTTAATAAAACCTTTATTAATAGTGGTGAAACTCTTGTTTGAAATGTTAATAAAACCTTTATTAATAGTGGTGAAGCTCTTGTTTGACATATTTCACCACCATTAATAAAGGTTTTATTAACATTTCAAACAAGAGTTTCACCACCATTAATAAAGGTTTTATTAACATTTCAAACAAGTGTTTCACCACCATATGACATATAATCTTCGAGAAATATATTTTAAAGATCTTTAGGAACAACTTAACATTATATGTTGCATCTATTAGTTTGTTGTAATTTTCCCTTTGCAAACTTCGAAATAAATGCTTGTTTTAGTAGAATAATAACAAAAATAATGTCCTTTTTCCGCATACAAGCTCACAACTCATATCGCGCGTCATGTTCACATATCGATACAACTCAACAATTAGAACAATCGTTATTCTAGAACAGTTTACATGTGGGGCCATCTGGTATTTTTATACACTAGTAGTAAATAAATTCAATATATTCTTATTATGTAACATTGACGAAATTCAGTATATGCTGCTGTTACAGAACATTCTAGAAGATTAAAATAAGTAACACAATGTTAAAATAAATAAACAGTTAAAAATATTTATAATTCAGGCCACTCTGTGGCCTCCACAAAAATTGACTCTGCATGTTTCGACGTCTGGACGTCATCATCAGGAGTGAAATTGCAAGACTTTTTTAAGTAAGTCACGTGACCTCTGGGTAGGTTTAATATCTCTGTATAACTCTTCGAGAGGGTCCCAACACATTCATACAAAAATATTCGTCGGACCTTCGTCTCTATTTAATAATTCATTATCTTTTTTAAACTTTATTATTTCTAGGCTTACGGATATTATTGGCTCTGATACCCTTTGGTTGAGCCAATATTATTGTTTTTTCCCATAATATCTTATGTTTTTTGTATATTCTCTGCTTTGGTCGAATTTTCAACCTTTTATTTTTAACATTATACACACACTTTCAAAGAAAACAATATTTATTCTAGAAGATTTTTCTTGTGATACCATCTGGTGAATTTTATGCTAGTATTAACAAAATTCAGTATGTACTGTTAATGTAGAACATTATATAATATTTTTCAGTATAGACTACTAGTGTAGAACATTCTAGAACCATTTTCCGTATGATACCACCTGGTGATTTTTACGTTAATATTAAGGAAGTTTAGTAGATACCGCTAATGTAGAACATTCTAGAAACATTTGCCTTGTGATACCACCTACTGTGTTTAAATTAATCTTAAGGAAGTTCAGTATAGACTGCTAACGTAGAACATTCTAGAAGATTGTTCCTTGTGATAACACCTGGTGTTTTCGAATAAACGTTAAATATGTAAAGGGATAAATATATTATTATTATAAGAAAGAATCGTGTAACCAAATGAGTATTAGAGGAACGGAGAAAATATGAGTGAAGTTTATTCAAACTTGAATCTATGCAGTGTCCGGGTACTGATGCTTTTACAGTTTACAGTGTCTGGGTACTGATGCTTTTACACTTTACAGTTTACAGTGTCTGGGTACTGATGCTTTTACACTTTACAGTTTACAGTGTCTGGGTACTGATGCTTTTACACTTTACAGTTTACAGTGTCTGGGTACTGATGTTTTACAGTTTACAGTTTCTGGGTACGTATGTTTTTACAGTTTACAGTGTCTGGGTTCTTATGTTTTTACAGTTTACAGTTTCTGGGTTCTTATGTTTTTACAGTTTACAATGTCCGGGTACTGATGCTTTTACAGTTTACAGTTTCTGGGTACTTATGTTTTTACAGTTTACAGTGTCCGGGTACTGATGCTTTTACAGTTTACAGTTTCTGGGTTCTTATGTTTTTACACTTTACAGTGTCCGGGTACTGATGCTTTTACAGTTTACAATGTCTGGGTACTTATGTTTTTACAGTTTGCAGTGTCTGAGTACTTATGTTTTTACAGTTTGAGGTGTTTGTGTACTTATGTTTTTACAGTTTGCAGTGTCTGGGTACTGATGTTTTTACAGTTTACAGTGTCTGGGTACGTATGTTTTTACAGTTTGCAACACCAGATTCTGTTTATTTACTCAATCAATTTGCATTTTGTTATCACTTAAAATTTTTTTAGTTAAAACACCACGAGAAGACATAAATAATTCTTACACTAACGTTTCTTTACCAGCCGATCATGAAAATAGCTTATATGAATGTTTTATCAAGTGTTAAACTTAGGGTTAACTACACAGGGAACACGAATTCCTAGAAGTTACTCCAAACTTCTAAACATAAATCAAATTAGATAGATCTTTTTGAGAGGAATTCTTATGTAGCTTTTTAGCTCCACAAATGCGTTTAATGTTCTGTCAGCTATTGTAAAGCTACTACATGGACTTTAGTAATTATTTCTATACTTTTATTATTATTATTGAATAATATATGATTATTTATATGATTATGTTATAACACATAAATCAAAATTTTATTACGAAGCGAACAATCAAAATGTTCGAAGCCAAACATAACTTTTTTACTTCAAGATAATTTATACGAATAAAACAATAATCTAAAATCAGCATCAACGCTGAGACCTGAAGGAAACAAGAATCTGATAACTTTTAGCAATAATAATATTTAATAGTCACTTATTTTAAAGACTAAACGTTTCATTCTTCCAGTAAACGAAATCAAATGAATTGTTTCGAATTGTTACGTTACAAGTAAAGAAACCCTATGTAACTGTGGTGAAAAAGTTACGTGACAAGTAAAGAAACCCTATGTAACTGTGGTGAAAAAGTGGCGTGACAAGTAGAGAAACCCTATGTAACTGTGGTGAAAAAGTTACGTGACAAGAAACCCTATGTAACTGCGATGAAAAAGTTGCATGACAAGTAAAAAACCCTATGTAACTGTGGTGAAAAAGTTACGTGACAAGTAAAAAACCCTATGTAACCTTGGGTGAAAAAAATATCGTGACAAGTAAAGAAACCCTATGTAACTATGGTGAAAAATATCGTGACAAGTAAAGAAACCCTCTGTAACTGTGATGAAAAAGTGGCGTGACAAGTAAAGAAACGCTATGTAACTGTGGTAAAAAAGTTACGTGACAAGTAAAGAAACCCTATGTAACTGTGGTGAAAAATATCGTGACAAGTAAAGAAACCAGGGTTTCTTTACTTGTCACGATATTTTTTTCACCCAAGGTTACATAGAGTTACAGAGGGTTTCTTTACTTGTCACGATATTTTTCACCATAGTTACATGTGGTGAAAAATATCGTGACAAGTAAAGAAACCCTCTGTAACTGTGATGAAAAAGTGGCGTGACAAGAAACCCTATGTAACTGTGGTGAAAATGTTACGTGATAAGAAACTATAAAGACATTTTTAGATGAGAGCTCGTATGAAAATACAACGTAAAAATGTAAAGAACCCATGTCTAACGGTGTCGAAATTATTACGTGAAAAGTAAGAAACATATGTAGAAACTGTCAGATGAAAGTGTTACATGGCAATATACCAAATATAACTGAAACATATGTAGAAACTGTCAGATGAAAGTGTTACATGGCAATATACCAAATATAACTGAAACATATGTAGAAACTGTCAGATGAAAGTGTTACATGGCAGTATACCAAATATAACTGAAACATATGTAGAAACTGTCAGATGAAAGTGTTACATGGCAATATACCAAATATAACTGAAACATATGTAGAAACTGTCAGATGAAAGTGTTACATGGCAATATACCAAATATAACTGTTAAAATTAAACAAACCATTTGTCAAAACTGTTAAGTGAAAATAACCGTGTAGTAAAAAAAGTACATAAGTCACGTGTAACCATTTTCAAATATTACATAACAAATAAATAAGAATAAATAAAAAACCCATAACCTGTTAAGACTTCTTGAACCTAGAGAATGTGATACTACAGAAAACACAGAAAGACGTGGTAACTAGAGAATGTGATACTACAGAAAACACAGAAAGACGTGGTAACTAGAGAATGTGATACTACAGAAAACACAGAAAGACGTGGTAACTAGAGAATGTGATACTACAGAAAACACAGAAAGACGTGGTGACTAGAGAATGTGATACTACAGAAAACACAGAAAGACGTGGTAACTAGAGAATGTGATACTACAGAAAACACAGAAAGACGTGGTAACTAGAGAATGTGATAATATAGAAAAGTGAGAATGACGTGGTGACAAGAGATTTGTGATACTATAGATGACATAGAATGACATGGTGACAAGACAAAGGTGGTACTATAGAAAAAGAAAAAGACGTGGTGACAAGAGATTTGGGATACTATATAATACAGAGAAGGATGTGTCGACAAGAGAATGTGATACTATAGATGACATAGAATGACATGGTGGCAAGACAAAGGTGATACTATAAAAATCATAGAAAAACGTGGTGACAAGAGAATTTTGATGCTATAAATGACATAGAATGACATGGTGGCAAGAGAAACGTGATTCTATAGAAAACAGAGAAAAACGTGGTGACAAGAGAATGTGATACTATAGATGACATAGAATGATATGGTGACAAGACAAAGGTGGTACTATAGAAAACAGAGAAAGACGTGGTGACCAGAGAATGTGATACTATATAATACAGAGACGGATGTGGTTACAAGAGATTTTGATACTATAAAAATCATAGAAAAACGTGGTGACCAGAGAATGTGATACTATATAATACAGAGACGGATGTGGTTACAAGAGATTTTGATACTATAAAAATCATAGAAAAACGTGGTGACAAGAGAATGTGATACTATAGAGAACATAAAAAAGCGTTGTGACCAGAGAATTGTGATAGTATAGAATACGGAGAAAAACGTGGTGACAAGAGAATGTGATACTATAGAGAACATAAAAAAGCGTTGTGACCAGAGAATTGTGATAGTATAGAATACGGAGAAAAACGTGGTGACCAGAGAACGTGATACAATAGAGAACATAAAAAAGCGTTGTGACCAGAGAATGTGAAACTATAGAAAACACGGAAAGACGTGGTGACCAGAGAACGTGATACAATAGAGAACATAAAAAAGCGTTGTGACCAGAGAATTGTGATAGTATAGAATACGAAGAAAAACGTGATAACAAGTGAATGGCAACAAAAGAATAGCTATTTTATAGAGAAAAATATACGGGATGGTTACATGCGGTGTGGCAATAATTAAGTAAGTTTTAAAAACAAAGAATTCTAATTTTATGTAAACAGAGAGAAAGAAACGTACGGGATAATATACAGACATCTTCAAGACAGCTGCTACGTTGTTTGGATCTGAGATCCTAACAGCTGCTTTTCCTGGTTATGACTGAAGCACCTTTTGAAGTTTCTTTATATAGATATAATGGGATTATACAAATAAGTTGTGAACTTTAGAAATCCATATAAATAACACAGTTTTTATTGAAATTCATCAACAAGATCAACGATTTAATCTACAAAATAAAACTAATGTAACAACAAATAAAAACCTTGCTCTTTCCTTTTTTAGATTTATTTTTAAATTTATGCTTATATATATGTATATATGTATGTGTGTGTGTGTGTGCGTGCGCATTCACGAATCGTTGGGAATTAAGAAAAAGAAAAATTTCTCGGCTCCAATAATACCTGAAAAGAAATAAATGTATTGACGAAAATTTTCGTTTCCTTTAAGGATTTTTACATGAAAAAAAAAATTAATTTGCCTTCGTAACTCAGGTTTTAGTTATATTTAGTTTAGTTAAGCGTTCTTAATATATTCATTGTTTCGGTTTTTGTAGTTTACTATGCGAGAACATTCTGACGCAACGTAGGCATCGCAATGAATAGAAGGTGATAAAACCGGCAAAGCGTTCCAGAAATAACTGGTGTAAAGTTATAAATACGGATAACCAGGATAAACATTACGAACATTAAGTGATGGAACCGACAAAGCTTTCCAGAAATAACTGGTGTAAGGTTATAAATACGGATAACCAGGATAAACATTACGAACATTAAGTGATGGAACCGACAAAGCTTTCCAGAAATAACTGGTGTAAAGTTATAAATACGAATAACCGGGATAAATTTACCGACACTAAGTGTTGAAACCGATAAAGCTTTTCAGATACGACTGGTGTAAAGTTATAAATACGAATAACCAGGATAAATATTACGAACATTAAGTGATGAAACAGGCAAAGCTTTCCAAATACGACTGATGTAGGGTTAAAATAGCAATCACCAGGATATGAGTTATTTATGGTTGTGAAAATAAAATATTTTTCTATAATAGAGTGCATAGTAAAGTGAGTAATTTTAGAATAGTTAGTAAACCTGCAAAAACTTCGCGTTCGATTAGAGTTAAAAGCAGACGTGAACACCCACAACGAGCCTGTATATATACAAATAACAGAGAAATTCAAGAATCAAAATTAATTTTTTCATTACCATTCCTTGTTGTAACCATTAAAACCTATAACGGCTAATGTCTGTGGTCATAGCTCCCAAACGCTTTAAGGATATTCCATCTATGAGACAAGATCCAGACGCCGACATCGAACTCGTCAGCAACTAAGGAGAATCAGTTGAGGGTTAGGAGTTGTGTGCTTGAAGTTTTCGCTGTCTGCATTCAGTTGTGGGAAGGCAGTTACCCAGGGTGGAGGTTGAGAGTCTTGTAGAAATACAGGGTGTTCATAAAGTCTGGAGACAAAAGGAAATTACCTAAACTTGTTGTATATTATAACCTAAGTTTGTTTTTTATTACAGGTAAAAATATACAGTGGTAAAAATGGCATTGACGAAAGAAGAAAAACTAGAAGTGATACTGTTATGAGGACGTGAAGGATGGTCCTATGGAAAAAAAAACGTGTTCATAAAAGATTTTGCATCGCCTTCAAAAAACGTATTGACGCAGGAGAACAGGTTGAACAATTGTAGTTCCAATATAGATTTTTGTTTTAATTGCCCTGTGTCTCCAGACTTTATGGACATCCTGTATTCGGTGGTCTGTTCCTACTATAAGAATATTTTTACCTTTTTCTGTATTTTATAAAAGGGTGGACGTTGGGAGTTTTACATCGTAGAAATTTAGGGTGGTTTGTTTCTATTTTAAGGTTGTATCTCAGTATCAAGGATAATTGCCTTCCCAGATATAAATGCAGATAGCCAAATTCAGTAGGAGTTGAAACGTTGTGGGTTCGAGCTCTCAGCTTCTAACTTAACTTATTTGCTAGTTTAACATCGGCGTCTGGATCTTGTCTGATAGATGGTATATCCCTAACGCGTCTGGATGCTACGACTACAGACATTATCCATTTTGAGTTTTCGTGATGACAACAAGAACTGGTAATGGAAAAATTAATTTTGATTTTTGAGTCTTTTTTTAATGTTTCTGATTTATAGTAATTTCATCATTGTTGTTTTATAGTGCTGATTAAATATTCGCCTATTTACAATTAATGTATTTGATAGCTTTATAATTTATATATATATATATATTGATAATTCATCATAAAAAGTCCATAGCCTCCTACCTTTACTTTGATTTTTATGACATGAATTTTGTAGTTGTTTATTATTCATCAACTACGAAGTCAGGTGACAAGTTATATTCTTTTTAGATATCACTTATTAAATAAGCGACTTGTCTTCTTTACTTATGTTTTGAATTGTATATGCCATTCTCCTAGACCACTTTGTAACTTAAGGACGTCAAAATCTTTGATACACTTTCGAAAAAGTTTGGTAAGAACTACTATTACTGTTTCCCATATGGTAGTGATATGCCGTAAAATATGGCATGTGATAAAGAGTAAATCTATTACTTCGAGAAGACTCCTAACAAGTGAAGTATATTGGTAAGATTCGATCTACGAGTGAAGCTTCATCACTCTCACGTGAAACTTGGAGGCGCCATTCATCACAAGAATATCGACTATTTTATAGACCATTAATAATATATAGAACCAACACTGGTGTAATAAAGATGCTCACAAAGACTCGACCCTATTATAGAATATTAATAATATATAGAACCAACACTAGTGTAATAAAGGCGTTCATGAAGACTCGACCCTATTATAGAATATTAATAATATATAGAACCAACACTAGTGTAATAAAGGCGTTCATGAAGACTCGACCATCTTTTACAATCTAAGTAATATCGAGAACCAACAAAGCCGCAAGAAAGGCTGCCCAAGTAAATTCGTGAGTATCATTTGAATCAATGGTGTCTCAGTAGGAGGATGAAGCATCCTGCTAACCCTTAGAAAACTGGCCATTCAATAAAGTTCGACCACAGAAAAGTTATTCGTTTTGTGTGTTCATGTTTTTAAAAATACAACTAGAATGAAGAAACAAATTTTAAATGTACCTGAAATGGAGTTACAGATAGTTTCATATTATTAATCCAATTAAATGCATAAAATATCTAAACTTAAAAACTGGTTTGTTTGTTGAAAAAAACAGCAAAGCTACACAATGAGATAACTGCAGGTATCAACATCCGATTTTCCTCGTTTTAAGCCCTTTGACTTAACGCTGTGGGGACTCAACGTGGTGGGGTTTAAGAAGTAGTTACTTCTCAAGTAATGTATGTATTAGTCTAGCTTTATTCGCAATATTACGTACACAAACTACATGCTAAACCCGTATGCAGGAATTTAGTTAATGGCAAATTATAAAATATATGAAAATATTCTTTAGTCCAGAATTCCTATTCGTTTGCAATCACGAGCTTGTGGTTATGATATTCATTGTTTGTTGTGCCGCAGTGTTTTTTGTTATTTCTTTATCTAAAACCTTGCGATCTGCGGCTAGACTGTTTTTCTAAACTATATTATGTTGTCTTTCATTCAGTAAAAGTTTCGTTTCGGTTTGATAAAAACCTGCTAGTCTCAACCCCCAAACATAAAATGGCCGCTACGCTACCATCCGTAATAATAGAAATTCGCTGTTTTAAAAGAGACATTTGGAAGAAAAAAACGACAATGAAAATCAGTTAGTTATTGCCAGGTGTTGAGAGTTCTCGTA
Organism: Limulus polyphemus; assembly: GCF_000517525.1. NCBI lineage: Eukaryota > Metazoa > Arthropoda > Merostomata > Xiphosura > Limulidae > Limulus > Limulus polyphemus. The sequence goes on from NW_013672651.1 coordinate 37,348, forward strand.
GATAATATAAACCATACTAAACAGAATCTAGTATCACTTTAAATATTAATTAGGCTTAATGAGTCACCTTATAGTTTTGGTTCCAATCTAGTTATTAATTAGGCTTAATGAGTCAGCTTACAGTTTTGGTTCCAATCTAGTTATTAATTAGGCTTAATGAGTCACCTTACAGTTTTGGTTCCAATCTAGTTATTAATTAGGCTTAATGAGTTACGTTATTATTTTAAATACTGATTAGGCATATTGAGTTGGGTTACTAATTTAGTGTTGTGAGTGTAATTATGAAATATCGTTTACTCCTGTGCAAGAAGTTATCCAGACTCAAGAGAAACCAGACATAATATCTCTTCAAACAAAACTAAAATTTCCTATTTCAGTATTTCACAAATACACTTTATATCAATGATGCTTTTAAAGCAAGAACACTGACGAAGAAACAGGCCATTCCCAATAATCTTGTTGGAACTATAGGACTCTGCTAGTCTATATTGAAAAACTTATCAATATCAAATATTATATTCAAGTCTTTAAACACACACACACACAGATACCTTCACTCATATAATAACATCAGGCTTCTGATAAATTGAATTCTTAAAATGTTTTATAAGAAGAGCTTAAAACTGAAGCTTCTTACTTATACATAAATGTTTATTTACTGAAATAACAGTTCTTTATATAGCTAAATCTGGAGAAAAAGACGAATCTGGAACTACCATGTCCGAACAATCCTGATAATATTAACAAAACCATTTAAAATAGGCCTTGTTATTCGTTCTCTAGTCCAATTCTATCTTAATTTAATTTATAGGACGGGAAAACAAGTAATTATTAACGAGTTAGATGACGAAAAAACAGCTAGTTGCTAAGAGCTGTTAACGTTTCCTAACAATAAAATAGTTACCTACTATTGTATTCTGACATAAGGGACGACAGAATAGCTAGCTACTAATGTATTCTGACATAAGGGACGACAGAATAGCTAGCTACTAATGTATTCTGACATAAAGGGACGACAGAATAGCTAGCTACTAATGTATTCTGACATAAAGGACGACAGAATACCTAGCCACTGATGTGTTCTGACATAAAGGACGACAGAATACCTAGCTACTAATATATTCTGACATGAATGACGACAGAATAGCTATCCACTGATGTGTTCTGACATAAAGGATGACAGAATACCTAGCCACTAATGTATTCTGACATAAAGGACGACAGAATAGCGATTCACTGATGTGTTCTGACATAAAGGACGACAGAATAGGTAGCCACTAACACATACTGACATAAGGGATGATAATTTTTACTGATCTCGTTGCTAGTAAACCACACTGTTTACTGGTCTATTTGCTAGTAAACCACACTGTTTACTGGTCTATTTGCTAGTAAACCACAATATTTACTGGTCTAGTTGCTAGTAAACCACACTGTTTACTGGTCTAGTTGGTAGTAAACCACACTGTTTACTGGTCTAGTTGGTAGTAAACCACACTGTTTACTGGTCTAGTTGCTAGTAAACCAAAATGTTTACTGGTCTAGTTGCTAGTAAATCACACTGTTTACTGGTCTAGTTGCTAGTAAACCACACTGTTTACTGGCCTAGTTGCTAGTAAACCACACTGTTTACTGGCCTAGTTGCTAGTAAATCACATTGTTTTTCATTTTACTTGATACAAAATCTACTATTTTCTCTTTTTTAATAAACCTAAGTGTTTTTTCTGGTCGTCTTTCAGTAAAACCCACTGTGTTCTTGTATTTTTTTTTAAATCTTCTATTGTTTTATGTATTATTCTAGCTTCCTGGAACCAATTCATTTACCCCAACCAAACTTAAATATTTAACCCACGTAATATTATTAATCCAGGATGAAAGATTTTGGTGTAAAAAAAACCATATCCCAATATAAACATCAAATTTCTAATCAAAATTATTTCTCACGAATAAAACATCTAAAACATCAAGTTACATCAGCAAACCATCAATTGTTCCCTAAAGTAAAACAAAGTGAAATCTAAGGTACCCTAACGAATCGGGCTGTTCCTATACTGTGAAACGACCCGATAGCCAAAGTACCTTAACAAACAAACTATACACATAACTCTGAATAGACCAACCAACATCCAAGATACTTTAAGAAACAAGCTTTACACATAACACTGAAACCATGATTCAATAATTACCAACTTATTAGAATACAGGTGCTACACAGGGCATTAATAGAATTAATCATGGACAGTGTCTTTAATTGTAACGAGAGCATATCGTTAATTTACATGGTCTTTCGGATTTTCTGGTGAATTTCTAACACTATTCCATCTTAAACACTACTGTCACTATTTAAATTTAAAGTATCGCCTTTCTAGCCTTCTAAAACAACACAAAACAATATAACATAATTCATCTACCACAATCAAATAAATTAACAACATTATCTATCCCAACACAACAAACTAACAATATTATCTATCCCAAAACAACAAACTAACAACATTATTTATGGCAACACAACAAACTAACAATATTATCTATCCCAACACAACAAACTAACAATATCATTTAACCCAAGAAAACAAACTAACAACATTTTCTATCCCAACACAACAAACTAACAATATTATATATCCCAACACAACAATCTAACAACATTATCTATTCCAACACAACAAACTAACAATATTATCCATCCCAACACAACAAACTAATTTGTTGTGTTTGGATAGATAATATTGTTTTTTTTTGTTGTGTTGGGATAAATAATGTTGGTTTGTTGTGTTGGGATGGATAATGTTGTTAATTTGTTGTGTTGGGACAGATAATATTGTTAGTTTGTGGTGTTGGGATAGATAATGTTGTTTGTTTGTTGTGTTGGGATGGATGATGTTGTTAATTTGTTGTGTTCGGTTAGATAATATTGTTAGTTTGTTATGTTGGAATTGATAATGTTGTTAGTTTGTTGTGTTGGGATAGATAATGTTGTTAATTGTGTTAGAATAGATAATGTTGTTTAATTTGTTGTGTTGGGACAGATAATATTGTTAGTTTGTTTTTGGATAGAAAATGTTGTTAGTTTGTTGTGTTGTGATAGATAATGTTGTTAGTTTGTTGTGTTGGGTTATATAATGTTGTTAGTTTGATTTCTTGGGATAGATAATATTGTTAGTTTGTTGTGTTGCGATAGTTAATGTTGCTAGTTTGTTGTGTTGGGATAGATAATGTTGTTAGTTTGTTGTGTTGCAATAGTTAATGTTGCTAGTTTGTTGTGTTGGGATAGATAATGTTGTTAGTTTGTTTTCTTGGAATAAATAATGTTGTTAGTTTGTTGTGTTGGGATAGATAATGTTGTTATTCTGTTTTGTTTGATAAATAATATTGTTAATTTGTTGTGTTGGGATAATGTTGTTCGTTTGTTTGGTTTGATAAATAATGTTGTTAGTTTGTTGTGTTGGGATAAATAATGTTTTTAATTTTTTGTGTTGGGATAGATAATATTGTTAGTTTGTTGTGTTGAGATAAATAATGTTGTTAGTTTATTTTGTTGGGATAGATAATATTGTTAGTTTTTGTGTTGTTATAGACAATGTTGTTAGTTTGTTGTGTTGGGATTAATAATGTTGTTGTTAGTTTGTTGTGTTGGGATAGATAATATTGTTAGTTTGTTGTGTTGGGATAAATAATATTGTTAGTTTGTTGTGTTGGGATAGATAATAGTTTGTTGGTTTGTTGTGTTGGGATAGATAATGTTGTTAGCTTGTTGTGTTGGGTTATATAATGTTATTAGTTTGATTTCTTGGGATAGATAATATTGTTAGTTTGTTGTGTTGCGATAGTTAATGTTGCTAGTTTGTTGTGTTGGGATAGATAATGTTGTTAGTTTGTTTTCTTGGGATAAATAATGTTGTTAGTTTGTTGTGTTGGGATAGATAATGTTGTTATTCTGTTTTATTTGATAAATAATATTGTTAATTTGTTGTCTGTTATCTATCCCAACACAACAAATTAACAATATTATCTATCCCAACACAACAAACTAACAACATTATTTATCCCAAGAAAACAAACTAACAACATTATCTATCCCAACACAACAAACTAACAACATTAACTATCGCAACACAACATACTAACAACATTATCCATCCCAACACAACAAACAAACAACATTATATATCCCAACACAACAAACTAAAATATATTATATATCCCAACACAAAAAACAACATTATCTATCCCAACACAACAAACTAACAATATTATCTGTCCCAACACAACAAATTAACAACATTATTTATCCCAACACAACAAACTAACAATATTGTCTATAACAACACAACAAACTAACAATATTATCTATCCCAACAAAACAAACTAACAACATTATTTATCCCAACACAACAAACTAACAATATTGTCTATAACAACACAACAAACTAACAATATTATCTATCCCAACAAAACAAACTAACAACATTATTCATCTCAACACAACAAACTAACAATATTGCCTATAACAACACAACAAACTAACAATATTATCTATCCCAACAAAACAAACTAACAACATTATTTATC
>NW_013672652.1:0-6955 GCF_000517525.1 Limulus polyphemus
TACATTCTGATGTGAATGTTTAAGGTATGCAAGTCCGCTACCTTCTCTTCCAATAACAAACATGTTTCAGTCGTTGTACAATAATACCTTTCTGTTTTTGAATAGGGTATTATAGCTCTTTATTTTTTTGATGGTTACAAACTGAAAACAAAATCAGAAACAAAGTAATTGATTTTTACAAAGTTCCGCGTCTCTTGTAACTGATCGAAACTGTAATTTTAAAGTCGTTAGTTCGTTTATTATATTGTTTTCTAAAAAACATAGTGAAGTTTTGTTCTAGCAGTTTTTCGTTTCCAAGCCACATATCTTTCTTTTTTTTTTTTGCCGTTGTTAACTTGTGGTGAAGTAATAACAAACTTTAAGAAGGAGAGTTATAACTTAGACAATATAATGTCTTAGAGGTTGGTCATTTTGCTTATTGTCGTTAGAACCTTTTCCTATTTTGGTTTAGTTTAAACACAGAACCACGGCAACGACAATTCATACTAGATGTATTTCTACAGGGTTCCCGAAAGTGTTCTGTTTCAAGATTGAATAAAACCAAAATTAAGATTAATAAATATTTTCATTTCCTGCTTTTTAAGTTCATATGTCATGTTGTGCTGTAGGCTAAAGAGTGCATAATTCTTCTCGTGATTCATGTCATGCGCACGTTTTACTGACGTCACGACAGTACAAATTACAACTTTATGCATCCCTTATGTGACGTCAGTTCAGTGTCTACTGGTTGACTGACAACACATTACTTATAGTGGTGCTAAAGGTTAGAACAGATGATTTAGGCCTTAGTCCCCCCTTTCGGGGAAATTAACTTTCTGCATCATAGGTAGAACTTGTAACATAAAAAAACAAAACAAAAAAAAACAGAGACCTTTCTACGTGTCTTCCGGTGGATCAGCGGTAAGTCTACAGACTCATAACGGAAAAATTCGGGGTTCGATTCGCCACGGTGGAGAGAATTCAGGTAACGCATTTGCACTAAGAAAACAGGAACAGGTTTATTTGGGGAACTGAAAGTTTGTGTGTGTGTAAAAACCGAAGAAAGTTTACTGGTACATTTAGTTCCGGTTTCTGTGTTGTTTTATTTCATCAACGAAAAGAAAAATGAACACTGACAAAAAAATGAATGTAAACGTCTGGTGGTCTATATTATCTTTCTAACGGCAGCTTATAAACATTAGATTTTGCTGTTAACCTTGCTGAACCCAAAACTCATTTGTCCTCCAGTGGGTCAACAGTACGTTTACAGCCTTATGACACTAAAATTCGGGGTTCGATTCTGCGTGGTGGTCAGAAACGCAGGTAGCCTATTATGTGGCCTTGCAGTAACAAATGAGCAAACAAAGAAAACTCATTCAGTCGACACACTTAGATATCTCAAGAAGTACGTTGGGGCGTTATAATGTGACGCTGAATCTCACTTTTCGTTGATAAAAGAGTAGCCCAGGAGTTGATGGTGGGCGGTGTTGAGTAGTTGCCTTCTTTCTAGTTCATCACTGCAAAATTAGGAACGCCTAGTACAGATAGCCTTCGTATAACTTTGCACGAAATTCCAAACAAACAAAAATTCTTTTCTTTCACCTCTATTTCTCTCTCACTCTCTTTTTGCGGTCACGAGGGGGGTTAGCGGTAAGTTTCCAGATTTATAATCCAGAGTTCGATTCTCTATGGCAGACAGCTCTTTATGTAGGTTTGCAACAACAACAACAACAACTTTTTTTTTTGCGTTCAATCAAAACGGATGTGTGTATACGAGCAGCATTAGTCTGTGTCAACTTTTGATATAAGACCTTTATACATCTGTACATGGGTTTACTTATTTATTAACATTTCCCTTACACTTTTTTATCGAATCTTTACAGAGTTCATCCAGGATGAATGTTTTCTCAAGGGACACGGTTTGCATATAGTATCAGTTCATACTTTTAGTTGATTAAATCTGACGAATACCGGATTTGAAGTCAGTAGTATCAGCCTCCTCTCCAGAATAAAATGAAACTTAATATTAAGTCGAATTCGTTTAATGAAAGAATAATTCCGTGACTTAAAAATTGAGCTAGGTCAATAAAATGTATAAGGACAGAAATCATCCCCAACGATTCATCAGTGTTTTAAATAAAACATCTGCTGTTTTACAGATAAATCAATCCCATTTCCAGCGAATCAAAGAAATATTTTATGTATTTTAAAGAATGATTTACAAAGAGCGTCATACACATTTAGAAAAAAAAATCTACAAAGCCTTTAAATTAATACATTTTCTCATCTCATATGTTAATAGGTGGAGGGCGTGCATAGCGATTGATGATAATTTCTTATGTAAAACCAAATGCTTCAATCAAACTAACATGAATTAAGAATGCCTTCTTTTCATTCTCCGTTTTATGAAGAAAATTGGAGTTTCATAAAAACTATACCCATGCTTGTTCCATGGATTATTAAGCGATGTGTATAGATCTCCATATGTGTTCTGTTTTATTAGAAGCAAACACCCCTTCTTAAAGGCAGAAGAGTGAGACAGAGGAATGTAAGGCATCCACGTTGTAAATATCCCCCACGCTTGGTTCAATGCAAAATCTATAAATAATGCACAGATGGCATTTGGCCGTGAAAGATATTAGCACAATATTATGTATATATAAACTACGAAAAGTAAAATTAAGCCTTAATATTTCCGTAGGAGTTTTTAAAAGCGTTTCACTAAATCTGGAGAAAAAAAATTAAAAGAAAAAACTGTGCATACAAAGCATATTAATCATGAATATGGCATGGCTTGGTAGATGAAATGGACAACACTGAACAAATATGTGTATGACATTAAAACCTTAATCCGAATGAATAATAAATAAATTTACGAATATCGTGATTTTTTGCACTTACGTTTCATCTACTTAATATAACTACAGGCTTTAATTGGACCGTGCGTGGCCTTAGTGATTAGCGTGACTGGACTGTGAATCCTAGGATGCCACAAGAACGCATTCCGCACTTTGAGCAGTGAGTGTTATTGGTTAGAACATTTTTGTAATGTTTTTCTCCAGACTGATGCCATTGGTTAGAACCTTTTTTGTAATGTTTTTCTCCAGACTGATGCCATTGGTTAGAACCTTTTTTGTAATGTTTTTCTCCAGGCTGATGCCATTGGTCAGAACCCATTTATAATCGTTTTCTTAAGACTGACGAGTCATGTTTACAATTTGATCACAAGATTCTAAGATTAATAAAAACTGTGTTGTTAACCATTTTCTCTCTTATTCTAAAATAAATAAAACTATTTTAATGAAATTAAAATCAATCAAAGTAAAATGCATATAAAACAGAAAATTATATACGATCAATAGCAATATCGATTGAAACTGTGATTAAAAACGTATAGATGAACCCGTTTTAATTGTAAAAACAATACATAGTTCACAAGATGTTAGTCCAACTTATTAGAGCTGAAAAGGGCAAAAGATAAAATAACAGGCCAGTCCACACGAGACAGAAAGAATAGTAGATCCAAGGATGCGATATTACTGCGATTCAAATTAGTTCAAATCTTGTGAACTAAAGATTCCGAGATGTTTGTAAAACGTGTAAATACAGACGTGTATGTCTCTGTTACCTTTAACTTAACCATCTTGTTAATAATGAATCTAACAGAAGAATATGACCTACATTATTTATATTTGTCTTTGTTGATTTTTGTTGTTGTTGACATAATATGTGTTATTTGGAAAAATAACACAACGGTTAATTTTTAATAAATTATTATGAGCCACTGGGCCAAACTGTATCTGATGATGCCACGTTAACAGTGACGAAACGTTGTTTTTTAATGATGCATTGTTTCTATCCCATTTTAGCTGTGTTTGAATTTCAAATTGTACTTGTATGATACAAAAAAAAACAACACACACACACACGAAATAATCAGAGCTATGAATGCATAATATATTCTTGATAAAACCAAATTGTTAATAACCTAAAAGTATTAAAATCCGAATAAATTTAACTATTGGGATAAATCCATTCTATAGCACTGGATGAGGAGCAAAATATGTTAAAAAATACCCGGTAGAAAAAAATATGGCCTTAGCTTACCTATCTGGACGGGGGGAGTTAGCTTGCTCGAACGGTGAATTCAAGGATTCACGGTTCCTGGTCAGTTGCTGTACATTGGGACCGTAAATACGCTATAAGATTAACGGTCAATAATTACGGTCTTCGGTCAGACAAGAGAATCCAGTAGTTCAAAATTAGATACGGCAATAGATAGATTTTTTATGTATTTTTTTCAGGAAAATTCTGGAACCAACAAACCAAGTTATTATGAACATTCTAGATTTGATACTTCCAAGGTGTGTTTTATAGATAAAGAACGATTACAGTTTCGTCACTACTGACATCATAAGATGTATATATGCCGTTGTTTAGAATTTTCACGAAAATCTAGAAAAAGGGCTCTCCGTGCATAGCCATCCTAATTTGGAAATAGACGGCAAGCAACCGGTCAGCACCACCTACTGCCAACTCTGGGGCCACTCTTATTTGTCTGAATAATGCGATTTTAAGTAATTATATAGCGCACTCACGGCCCTAAAAGAGAGGAGCGAAGTTTCTTTGCGACAACGGAATTCTCGGATTCATAGTCTGGGCACGTTATGTAATGAGCCACGCTCGGCCCCACGTGTATTTTTACGTGTATAAGAAATTAATTTTAGTTTAGCTGACTTCCTAGTTTAACTGCCTTTTTTAAAATTTTCTTTCCATTCTTGTTTATTTGTGGATTAAAGAAGCGTTGCGCGCAGATCACGTGGTAAAATGGGCGTTGAAAATAAAATAGCAAAGATGGAGGGACAAAATAAAATCAATTTTGTAATATTTTAAAATTGTATCGTCTAGGATAAAGCTTTCATTATTAAACGAAACATATTTTAAACATCAAGAACTAAATTGCTTAATAATGTTTTCAATGAGATTGAACATGGTCATGTGTACCTAACATCCTCAAATGTTTGACAAGATGAATAAATACGTAAAGCTTTTAAGTTTGTTTGTTTGTAATTGTGCACAAAGCTACACAATGGGCTACCTGTGCTCTGCCCACCACGGGTATCGAAACCCAGTTTCTAACGTTGTAAGTCCGCAGACATATCGCTGTTCTACTGGGGGTGGGGGCGTAAAGCTTTTAATCATAGGCTGCGTAAGACAAAGCTACTTATGTCAATGATTATAATGAGGTTCAAACCACATTATACGGTTCTGTTCTGGAAAGTTCTAAAAATCATTCCATGAAAGTTAGGACAGTTTATGAGAGCAGTTTACGATATTACTGTCTTGTGAATAACACACACACACATACCACCACCACCAGTAGCTCACTCAGCGGTAAGTCTGAAGGATTATAATGCTAAAAACCCGGGTATCGATACCCATGATGGGCATAGCACAGATAACCCATTGTGTAACTTTGTGCTTAACAAAATACAACCACAAAGTATTTGGAATATACGATAAAGGAATCATTTATAAAAGTGATTTTTTTTTTTCAAAATACAACATCAGTTTCTAATGATATAAGTAAAATCGTTGGAACCATTGTTTTTAAGGATCTGGACTTTAGTTTGACAACGATACCAAATAATGACATTTTATAGCAACAAACCCCCAATAGATCGTCAGGAAACGAAACTAAGTTTATTTTACTCATCCCTGAGAAACCTCCTGATGCTTCACAGCTAATAATGTTTTACTTCTTTATATTTCTCAGAAAGAGAGTTTTTGATAAATAGTTGATGAGCTCTGAGTACATTGCACAAGAAATTGAGATTAATTTGGCGTTTCAAAAAGCTCCAGAAATTTGCTGTCAGTATTGAGGTTATAAGACAGAAAGCTGGAGATTCTAATCTAATTTCCTTATCTTTATTTATTCGAAGATCAAAGAATCGCTACATTTAGTTTATACGGTAAAATGTCTGTTGGAAATATAATAGCAAAGGCGGAAATACACACATGGGAATTATTTTTCATGCATGGAATTTCTAGAATTTTTTAAGATTCTTTTGTTGGATAAAGCATGACACTTATTCATACGTCCAACAAGGATCAAAATCCGGTCATACACCTTGCGTGACTAATCAACTAACAATAACGTTTACGAAATAGGATTTCTGTAGTCCAAAAGAAGAAAAACATTAATATTTGGAAATAAATTCTAAGAGAAAGGCTCTAGAATGAATAATATCATATCATATCAGAACATAACGAAAATGTATTTAGAAACTGGAAAAAAGTCTGGGGTAATGTATTAGTTTAGGAAGACAATCTCAGTTGAATTGGGCCTAGAACAGTCAAAATATGATTAAACTGCCTAAAATTTCGTTATTTCACACAGTGGTGTTAAAATTGTTGGATCACTCTAAATAACTCATGGATCTATTGATCATTGTACGATGAATGTTCTGAATTGAATTTTGTAGCTGGAAATAAAGAGTCGAAAAGATAAGGTAAAGAAATTGAGAAAAAACAGATTAATAAGAGTTGGTCATTAAATCTATCATGTTCGTATTAGTTTCGCCTTTTTTCATAATTTTCACCACATGTTATACCTCCTCTCTCACTTTCATAATGTCCACCGCATATTACTCCTCCTCCTTTACTTTCATAATGTCCATCATACGTTACTCCTCCTCCCTTACTTTCACAATGTCAATCATACGTTACTCCTCCTCCCTAGCTTTCACAATGTCCATCATACGTTACTCCTCCTCCCTCATTTTCATAATGTCCACCGCATGTTACTCCTCCTCCCTTACTTTCATAATCTCTATCATACGTTACTCCTCCTCCCTCACTTTCATAATGTCCACCATATGTTAGTCCTCCTCCCTAGCTTTCACAATGTCCATCATACGTTACTCCTCCTCCCTCATTTTCATAATGTCCACCGCATGTTACTCCTCCTCCCTTA
>NW_013672652.1:7266-12711 GCF_000517525.1 Limulus polyphemus
TAACGTATGATTACTCCTCCTAACGTATGATGGACATTGTGAAAGTAGGGAAAGTGAGGGAGGAGGAGTCATAATGTCCACCCATGTTACTCCTCCTCCCTTACTTTCATAATGTCCATCATACGTTACTCCTCCTCCCTCACTTTCATAATGTCCACCTCATATTACTCCTCCTCCCTCATTTTCATAATGTCCACCATACGTTACTCCTCCTCCCTTACTTTCATAATGTCCATCATACGTTAAAGTGAGGGAGGAGGAGTCATAATGTCCACCTCATGTTACTCCTCCTCCCTTACTTTCACAATGTCCATCATACGTTACTCCTCCTCTCTCACTTTCATAATGTCCACCATATGTTAGTCCTCCTCCCTAGCTTTCATAATGTCCACCATATGTTAGTCCTCCTCCCTCACTTTCATAATGTCCATCATACGTTACTCCTCCTCCCTCACTTTCATAATGTCCACCTCATGTTACTCCTCCTCCCTTACTTTCACAATGTTCATCATACGTTATTCCTCCTCCCTCACTTTGAGGTCTAGCCGTGACATGAACAGTTTTGAGCACTTTAAAGTCTGTGATTCACCTCATAGTGCCAACTAATAGCAGATTGTATGAGAATAACCAATCACTTATATGTCACATCACAGATCATCATGCAAATGTTTGATTTCCCTAACAATTAATTGAAGGAGATGATCACATTGTTTTAACTATAATACCTTAAATTACAGTTATCTTTTAATTATTTTATACATTGTACCAAAAAAAATCAAAACTCTAGTGCCGAGAAGCTCTTATTAACCACATAAAAACGTAACCGGATACCTTTTTCTTCTCTCGCTATATCCGTTTCATTGAAAAGATTCACACTACCTATGTAACCTATTTAGTAACCTATGACGTTATATCTACAAAACATGACAAGCAAATGTATAAAGATATAATAGCTACAAACATGGCAATCATATTTATTATCTTATTACCACAAAACATGACAAGCCAATCTATGGTATTATTAATATCACCTCAAAACATGACAAGACGATCTATGATATTATCAATACCACGAGAAAACATCACAAGCCAATCTATAATATTATCAGTATCACCTCTAAACATGACAAGAAGATCTATGATGTTACAATCACGAAACATGACAAGAAAATCTTATGTTATCACTACTAAATACGACAAGCCAATCTATGATATTAACAATATTACCATAAAACACGACAAGAAAATCTATGATGTTATCACCACAAAACATGACAAGAAAATCTATGATGTTATCACCACAAAATATGACAAGAAAATCTATGATGTTATCACCACAAAATATGACAAGAAAATCTATGATTTTATCACTAGTGAATACGAAAAGCCAATCTATGATGTTACAATCACAAAACATGACAAGAAAATCTATGATGTTATTACCACAAAACATGACAAGAAAATCTATGATGTTATCACAACGAAACATGACAAGAAAATCTATGATGTTATCACCGCAAAAACATGACAAGATAATCTAATATTTAATCACCACAAAATATGACAAGAAATTCTATGATGCTACAATCACAAAACATGACAAGAAAATCTATGATGTTATCACCACAAAACATGACAAGAAAATCTATGATGTTATCACAACAAAACATGACAAGAAAATCTATGATGTTATCACCACAAAACATGACAAGATAATCTAAGATTTAATCACCACAAAACATGACAAGAAAATCTATGATGTTATTCCCACAAAACATGACAAGAAAATCTGTGATACTATCAATGTCACCACAGAAATGACAAACAAACCTATGATGTTATCGCTGCAAAACATGAAAAACAAATTTATGACATAATACGTTCGTATATAGTAGATAAAACCTCTCACTTACACCATCAGGACAATTTAATTTTATCTGAAAGAATCTTATTTCAGCAAGTTAGTTTAACATTTTTATAAGCTGCCTACCTTATAAAATCTAAAATTATGCAGAATTAAGAATATATCGATTTGGCTTGATTTGTTTGAAAATTGCATAAAGATCAGAATTTCCAATATGTTATTGGTAAACAGGTATGGCAGTTTTTCTGAAATAGGGTAAGCAAAATTTTTAGTTTAAAAATTTAGTGATCAAATTTTAATAGCAATATTTTACAAATGTATTTAAGCATAAAAAAACTATATAAAGCAAATGATAATTGCCTGAAAGTTTGATCTTTAGCTGTATTATACATTCCTGTATGCTTCAATTAGACATTTGTTTGTTTATAATTAAGTACAAAGCTACACAATGGGCCATCTGTTCTCTGCCCACCGCGGGTATCGAAACCCAGATTCTATCATTGTACGTCCACAGAGATATACCGCTGTACCCCTGAAGGGGGGGTCAATTAGACATAAATAGTTACTTACAAAATAAAATAGATGAAAAGAATATTCAAAGCATTCAATGTGCATTTCGAGACTCAGTTCGGGAACTATTATGGGCTACACTAAAATCTCACTGTTTTGCCTAAACCTTATATAAGATATTAAATTGAACTACCATGAACTTAACTGAAAATTCATTGTTAAAACCTAAAGTTTGTATAAAATACCAAATTAAGTTCATGAACTCATCCACTGGCAGGCTGGATCCTTGTTCAAGTGTAACACCTACAGATATGAAGTGTCTTAAGTCAGACATGAAAGACGTTTGAACATCATTATAAAATGCGTTTTTCTAATGATTTGTTATATTAATGAATCGATATTGCAATCATAAAACGTCCGTCAATAGCACTCGGAACCTTTACTAAACACAATTTGATGATCATTGCCTAAAAAATCGAAAATATTTCAGATTCTTAAGACTTTCAAGTTCCAAACACTTCTGCCATTTTTTTTCTTTTCTCTAAGAGCAATGAAGTACATTAGCTATCATTATGTAGCTGAAGCAGCTGAGTGGGTTATGAAGGCCACGAGACAACACCCTGATTCATCACGCTGCAACGACGGCCGCGTGGTCTGAGATTACGTGATTCGTCATCACAGCTGATAGTAGGTCTTTTATTTTGATGACAACCCCTTGACCCTTACGCTGGCTCCTTTATGTGTACCGCTTTCAGCATGAACGATCTCAAGTAATGCTTAAACACTTGGAATCTCACGCCACAACACCCCCTTAGGGATAGTTTAGCAGTCATGGCATCATTAAAGTTGAAGGAAATGGCCCGCAAGAGTTTCGGAACCATTTTATTTCTTCATATATTTTATCTTTTTTTTCCTAAAAAATATTCTTCTGGATGTGGTCAGTATGCATTGTTCTGTAGCAAGACGCTTCTTATATTTTTCTGTTGAGTTGTACATTTTTCGAAACATTTGAGATAAATAAAGCTTAATTCTTCATTAGAAAAAAATGTTTTGAAAAGGTTTTTAAAACAGAGGAAAAAAATACGTTACATTAATAATTTATCGCTAGTGTTATAAGAAAATGCATATTTTAGATAGTAGAAGAGCTTTAAAAATCTAAATAATTTTGCGTTTAACACTGTCCTAATCTGAAACAGAATAACACTTTACTAGTTGTATGGAATTAAAATAATTTCGCCTTTAGCACTTTTAACTTAAAACAACACTTTAACAGTTGTATTAAGATAATTTCACGCTTAACACTGTTCTAATTTGAAACAAAATAACAGGTGTTTTTCTTTGTTGTTAGTAGAAGAGCGTTTTCTAGAGTAAGCTTTACTATAGTCTTTCTCTCTAAGGTTTGTTTTACAAGTGCAACTGATGTGCAAAGCTTTACTATAATATTTCTCTAAGGTTTGTTCTATAAGTGCAACTGATGTGCTAAACTTTACTATAGTATTTCTCTCCAAGATTTGTTTCACAAGTGCAACTGATGTGCAAAGCTTTAACATAGTCTTTCTCTCTAAGATTTGTTTTACAAGTGCAACTGATGTGCAAAGCTTTACCATAGTCTTTCTCTCTAAGATTTGTTATATATAAAAGTTACGTTCCACTGGAAGTGCTTTTATTTTATTGGAAGACATCTTGGTCAAATTCAACAAATATGTTGTCAAGTAAAAAAAATACATGGTATGTAAGAATTCGTTTAATGTTAAATATAGGTAATTTTATGAGTGAAACTGTAATAAAAACGTGAGGCTGAATAGTAATTTACTCGAATAATTAAATGACCTTTTTCGTGACAGACTTTTTCATTTCGTCAAGACTAAACTAGTGTGAAGATTACTGAAACCGAATGTTTCTATTGTTATAGCTTCAAAGCCTTTTAATTTTTTCTTTACATTCAATGGAATTACTGATGATAATGATCAGATGAATACCGGTTCTCTCTTTGATAATATTACAATCATTTTTAAATGTTCTTTAATGTACTTCAGAATCGTGGATTTATTAGCCTCGTGCAATAAACCCGTATTTGTACGGTGTTTTATGTAGTTTCGGAATCCAAAGTAATTTAGGCATTATTTTGTAAGATTTCACAGAGTCTACATCAAAATCTTATAAAACTCTAACGTGTTTTTGTATGATGTTTTCTATATTGGTTTTAATGTCATTGTACACTTACTTAATCGAAGTTTTAATGCTCTGAATCTCAACTTTAATTCTTTATATAAAGTTGTATTGTTTATATATATATATATATTAATGTCATTTAAAGCTAACCTTCCTCAATTTTGAAGTGGGAAGGTAGCTAGTCAACAGAAACCACCGCAAACACTTGAGCTATTCATTTACTAACAAACAGTGTGATCGTCTGGCACAATATATCGCCCCAATTACTGTAACAGCAAGGATTATCGATGACGAGTTTCGATCCCACGACCTACGAATGTCTTCTCGGCAGTACTGAAAGATTAGACAGTGAAAACCAACATAAATCAGGCCAAACTTCACAGAACGAACCACGTGAAAACGTGTTATTAGGAGCGCTTAGATCGACACGAAAACTCGGAGCTTCGCTTGTGATATCATATTACGTGCGCAGCGTAGAAAATGAGAATTTTCTTCTTATTCTAAAGCTTTTCTTCTGTCGTAATATGCACAAAAAATGACGTAAAAATGATTGCATTATAATACCACTAACTTATTCATCCCCACATGTATAAATAAACAACACTCCCAGTGACAAGGTTATTTCTAGATACCTAATAAAAAAGAACAACAACAACAGAGTTTCAAAAATATTTTATCGCTTACCTGAAACGTGAAGCTGGTAGATTTTGAAAGGTTTGTACCGTCTTTTGTTTATACAGTACAAAATTCCAAACCGACATTTGGTTTATCACGTTTATCAAGAAAAGTTTATCATATAGTGTGTTTCATAAGTGTTAACACAACAGTGCTCTAGGTGAAAGACATATATGTACTCATGGTAGTGCTCCAAATGGGGGTATATATATATATATATATAC
>NW_013672652.1:13017-20357 GCF_000517525.1 Limulus polyphemus
CTCTAGGTGAAAGACATATATGTACTCATGGTAGTGCTCCAAATAGGGGGTAGTATATATATATATATATACTCATGGCAGTGATGGAAATGGGGGGACATATATGTACTCATGGCAGTGCTTCAAATGGGGTATATATATATATATACTCATGGCAGTGATCGAAATGGGGGGACAAATATGTACTCATGGCAGTGCTCTAAATGGGGATATATATATACTCATGGCAGTGCTCCAAATGGGGTACATATATGTACTCATGGCAGTGCTCCAAATGGGGATATATATATACTCACGGCAGTGCTCCAAATGGGGATATATATATACTCATGGCAGTGCTCCAAATGGGGGACATATATGTACTCATGGCAGTGCTCCAAATGGGGATATATATATACTCACGGCAGTGCTCCAAATGGGGGGACATATATGTACTCATGGCAGTGCTCCAAATGGGGAGACATATATGTACTCATGGCAGTGCTCCAAGTGGGGGGACATATATGTACTTATGGCAGTAAAACATTAAGTGATAGTACACTTTAAAACTAATAGAGCAATGATATTATGGGGATGGTTTTATTGACATAAATCAACGTAATGTGCGATTTCTAAGTCGATACCAAATCTACTTACACTACTCCCTCCCCCCCCCCCCGTAGCTCATCATAAAGCTGTGAGGCTAATAACGCTCAGAAATGGAACCCAATTCCTGCACAGAAAGACCATTAAGTAGGTTTACACATAAAACAAGCTAAGTTTCCACCGCTTAGTTAAATGTTAAACTACAACTACGCTGGAAATAGATTTTTGAATATAAAAAGTGTGTCTTTTTTTTTGGTTATATTCAGGGACTGCTGTTTATTATTGTATTGATTATTAAATAAGTAGGTCACTGAGAGAGAGGTATGGTTCTCAGCTTGTAATATACAAGTTTAAAAACAGTAACATTTCGATACAAAGCTTGCCTTTACCATTTATACTGTGTTACTGCTTAGTCTGACTGTCATACAGAGTTCGTGTCTGTATAGAAATTTAAAAATCAACCCACCAACCCCTAGTGGCTCAGCGGTAACTCTGAAGGCTTATATCGCTAAAAACTGGGTTTCGATACCGGTGGTGAGCACAACACGTGTAGCCCATGGTGTAGTTTTAGCTTTTTTTTTCAGAACTGGTATTAAGTTTTATTGCAAAATGGTTTACTTCTTAATATAAAGGGCTGAAGACTAGTGTCCCTATCTTGTGAAATAGAAGCCGCTTATCTATAAATTAATCGATGTATGTCTGTCTTAAACAATGGCAAGAATACGTGATTAGTTATTTCTTAGTTTCTCTATCATTATTTCCAGCATTCGATTCGAAAGAGCTGTTTTATAAAGCTAAATGCTAAATGAAAAGGTAGCAACAGTAAGACGTCTCTGCTTATGTGCTTTGACTGTCTAATATGTTACAGTACAGGACTTAATTTGTTTTGTTCTTTGTCAGCTACTTCGAAGAAGATTACTTAAAATACGAACTCTGCAGATTAATAAAATATTTTCTATAGAAAGCATAAAAAAACATATATTAATTCATGAAAACGGTTCTCTAAAACATAAAATTGTTTCGTCTAGACGGAAAAGATTATACCGGAACCCTAATAAAATATCATAACCGTACAGGAACTAAAAGTATAATCGCAATTTGAATTAAACAGTGGCTTTAACTAATTAACTAACTAACTATTTTTATTCGACAACAAGATGGTTTTTTTCTTCCTATTTTGAGACGAAAGCTTTGAGTAACACTATAAACGACGTATAGCCTAAGAGCAAGATTAAAACATATACGCGTAGAGACAGAAAAGCAATCAATGACTTTTTCTCTCCTAGACTTAATCTTTTAATCGTAGCAAAACATTTTTTTTTCAATTTTTCAATTTCGTCTAATTTTGTATTAAAAAATGCTTTGAAGTATAAACGATAACTAGTAATAAAAATCCCCCCAAAATGTATTGAAATATAAACGATAATTAGTAATAAGAACCCCCCCAAAAATGTATTGAAATATAAACCATAACTAGTAATAAGAATCCCTCAAAATGTATTGAAATATAAACGATAACTAGTAATACGAACCCCCCAAAACAACAACAACTGGACTTTCATAAAATGCAGAGAATGAAAATTATATGGTCAGACCAACCGAAAAGTATTTGCAGAAAAACTAAGATAAAAATGGTTACTAATGGACTTCGAGAAGAAAATTTTTTACAAATAATGTCGCATATTCGCCTCTTTTTTTTCTGCGCATATTAGCTATAAATATTCTTATTTTCTCTTTCCCTTTCTTTCTGAAGAAAGCAGCTTTAAACATGTCTTGTTTGATCAGACCAACCTAAAAGTGTTTTCGGAAAAAGTAAGATAAAAATGGTTACTAATGGACTTCGAGAATAATTTTTTGTTAAATAATGTCGTATATATTCGCCTCTTTGTTTTTTCTGCGCATATTAGCTATAAATATTCTTATTTTCTCTTTCTTTCCGAAGAAAGCAGTTTTAAACATGTCTTGTTTGACTTTTTTTTTCAATGAAGTATAGTTAGATATATTTTTCTTTCTCTCAATTTTTCAGAACAGCAATTTACAGATGAGAATCTTTGCTCGACAGACATCAGCTATATGTATTCTATAACACTGTGTATAAACTTATCCTCTCTCTCTCTTTTTTTTCTCATTCGCCATAGAGACATCTGTTAGGGATATTTACACCTGGTAACGTTCTCACACATAAACTTCAAGTTTATCAAACTTCAGGCAAGTTGAACGAGATATTGACAGAAAAAGAAGTTCAAATATAAACACAAAATTCATCATATTTGATATATGCATGATTTATATGTGAAAAGCAGCACGGGCATCGGTTGCTCTTTGTTCAAATCTGAAGTTTTATTTACGACCAAGCCTAACCTCTTTACTAACTTTACTTCTGTTGAACTCGTGCTCCATTATTCTGATCACAGGCACAATTGTGTCGCTTTGTGTGCTAGAGCCCCATCTTAATAGACCGGAATCGTAAAGGTCTACTGATTTCCCAGTGTTTTCACTGAGAGATTAGTCTCCAGCCACTGAAACTGACGTCCTAGAAACCTAGCGAAGCAATGAGCATTTATTCGAAAACAATTCAACTTAACATAAATATACTCTTGCTTGTTGAGATAAGAAACTGTTACACCTTGTATTGTTATAATTTATCTTCTAGAGTTGAACTTTCTGATGGAAATTGTCAATTGGAGTTATATATATATATATATTAAATGATTTTAACATATATAGACATGTTTATCATTTATCTTTAGGTTTCTGTTAGCTTGAAGTTACAATCTCAAACCAATTTTAGACATAAATGATATGATACGTGTAAGGTACTATGCTTATCTCGTGCTTCAAACCGCCATTTTATGTATAAAAGCTTATAATCTCATGCTTCAAATAGGCAGCTAAAAATAATCAATTTTCTTAGAACAGGTTGGACATAATGAGTGAAAAAAAAAAGGTAAAATTTCCACAAAAGCGTCAGAGATCTTATAAACAACGCTTGGAGACGGGTTGAATGGGTAATGAAGAAAAACTATAAGATTAACATGATGACAAAACCTTGTCGAAACGTTGTACATTTGCTGTTGTCTCCAAGCGTTAGTAGTCTCAAAGTGGGTTCCTCGTCATCGAATTATAAACAACGAGTACTTGATCTTTGTTTCTGATTACAACCGTGTTTTTAGACCTTTGTATACTAGGCTGCCTTAGTAAAATTGTTTAGCAAAGGCCAGTTTAAACATCTTAAAGGTTTCAGTGCTAGAACTTTCCAGTAGGGACGATTAAATCTAATTGTAAGCATACGACGAATACTTTGGAAATAATTAAAAATTTTAACAACGAAAATAAGAGTGTAAATCTTCATGTGTATTACAATTACAAACAGGTCTTGAAGAAAGCAAAATGGAAATGTAGAACTCATGGAAACACAAGGCACCATCCTGTAACTTTAAATAGTAATGATGGAAGATAAACATATTTTATCCTATTAACATAAGGCACCATCCTGTAACTTTAAATAGTAATGAGGAAGATAAACATATTTTATCCTATTAACACAAGGCACCATCCTGTAACTTTAAATAGTGATAATGGAAGATAAACATATTTTATCCTATTAACATAAGACACCATTCTGTAGCCTTACAAAATGAATAAAAAAAGCAATGATTGAAGATAAAGAACTTTATATCTTTATAGAAAATAGTTGAAAATCTGGTCACGTCGAAAGAAGTGGCGCTAGTAGTTGATTGAACCTAACGTTATAGCATAGGTTATTACCTATTATTTACCGTATTCAATACAACATTTTAGATTGTGTTATATAAACTCACCCTATTAGCATTTAGGTTGTGTTATATAAGCTTACCCTATTAGTCTTTAGGTTGTGTTATATAAACTTACCCTATTAGTTTTTAGGTTGTGTTATATAGGCTTACCCTATTATCCTTTAGGTTGTGTTATATAAACTCACCCTATTAGCCTTTATGATGTGTTATATAAGCTTACCCTATTAGCCTTTAGGTTATATTATAAAAGCTTACTCTATTAGTCTTTAGATTGTGTTATATAAGCTCACCCTATTAGCCATTAGGTTGTGTTATATAAACTCCCCCTATTAGCTTTTAGGATGTGTTTTATAAAGTTACCCTATTAGCCCTTAGGTTGTGTTTTATAAACTTACCCTATTAGCCTGTAGGTTGTGTTATATAAGCTTACCCTATAAGTCTTTATATTGTGTTATATAAGCCTACCCTATTAGCCTGTAGGTTGTGTTATATAAACTCACCCTATTAGCCTTTAGGTTCTGTTTTATAAACTTACCCTATTAGCCTTTAGGTTGTATTTTAAATCTTACCCTATTAGTCTTGAGGTTGTGTTATGTATTCTCACCCTATTAGCCTTTAGGTTCTGTTTTATAAACTTACCCTATTAGCCCGTAGGTTGTATTATATAAGCTTATCTTATTAGTCTTTAGGCTGTGTTATATAAACTCACCCTATTAGCCTTTAGGTTCTGTTTTATAAATTTACCCTATTAGCCTGTAGGTTGTATTATATAAGCTTACCTTATTAGACTTTTTTGTGTTATACAAATTCCCCGTATCAGACGTTCTGTTGTGCTACGTAATCTAACCCTATCAGACCTGTATTCAGACCTGTATGTTGTATTCAGGCTTTACTCTAGAATAAGAAATTAATCTTTTTTGTAAAAATTCACATGAGATTGTTCCCCATTGCAAATACTTGTTTCAACTTATCCGTTCTTCAAAACGCTGGAAAAAAAGCAATCGTTTTAAAGTTGTGTTGTTTGTGACTTGCTTGCATGCAGTGACTTCCTTCATTGTGTAGACATTCGTTATTATTTTGTATAACATTTAGCTCCACAAAGTTTGATAACCTAGTGGGCTTATCCTTATGACTTTGTCTCGTGAGAATTATATAGATTTCCATTTAGTACATACAGCATTGCCATCTATTAAGAATTATAATTATACTTAAGATGATATATGTATGATATAAAAATGATATCAGTCATATTCAAAATGGTGGAAATTTTATCCGGCATGATAAGCGTTATCTATCCGACGATATGTTATATTCAGTTATATAAGTATTGTTTGTTTCTTTTCAAGCAAAAAGCTAAGTAATTTGTTTTCCGTGCTCATCCCAGGGACAGAACCCCCGAACGTCAGCGTTATGAGCTCTCAAGTTACATTAAGCCATATTTTCTATAATATAAGATATGTCTGAAAGGTATAATTCATATATTTCATGATTTTAGCAAAAAAATACATTATTTGCAATTATATTTTATTAATATATCAAAACTAATGGAATAGTACAAAGATTTGTCGTTTATTAAGCATGACTATAAAATAGAACAAAAACAATTTTTATCCGATATTTTTGAAATTTTGCCAGTAATTAATTTGTGGAATAAACAAAACAGATAGTATAAATATATGCAACCGATATGTAAAACAAACGATTGAGAAAAAAAAGAGATATTAAAATCTATAAACAGGTTAATCAGTTTTAACGTTTTCTTGAATAGTGAAATACATAATTAGACATTACCAAAATTTGATTGGGCTTGGTCGAGTGTTTATATTGCAGAAAATTTTAAAACTGTTTTGTGTTTTAATCTCATATATTTTTTTTTTAGTATGGCATTTTTGGTTGGTTTGGACAATTCATTAAGGTTTGGTTTGGTTATTTTAGAGTAAAGCCACATTAGACTGTCTGCTGTGTCCACTGTGCGGACTCGAGCCCCGGATTTAAGCGTCCTTAGATTTACCGCTGTCACACCGGTCTGTTCTGTAGATTGGATGGTCCAAGGTTCGATCCCCCCGATATACCATTTTTAGTGCATTATAAACGTGACAGTAAATACAGCTATTGGTTAAAAGTACCCATGTTGGCTGCAGATGTTGCTAACTGGTTGTTCTCTTTTTGATTAGCAGATCAAAATTTAGGGCAGTTATATCTGAATCTTAAGGCTTCTGACCTAGTCATTTATCCAATAAGTCGCATATGTTGACGTTCTGGTTAAATATACTAAATTTATATAACATTTCTCGTGAAAACGTTTATCCGAACGTTTGTTTTCTCGTGTTTACATACTTAGATTGTCTTTCGAGCAAAATATATTTTGATAACACGTCTGCATACAACTCATCAATTCATGCGGTCCCAGCACTACGAGATATTCTTGGGAATATTTTTATGGAGAAAAATATATACTTTGATAAGATGTCTGCGTTGGAGTTCCTCAGAGGATAAATACAAGAAAACATCGCAAAGCGGGTTTAAATAATTCCCGTGTTCATTTCTAGATCGATCTTAGCCACTTTCCGGACCAGTGTTCTACGTTAAACCAACATGCACATGTGTGATTGGAAAATTTCACGTGAATTCAATTCTCCTAAAACGGTCCCCACGAAATTATGAAAAATCCACTTTAACCCCCCCCCCCTATTATAAAGTTGAATGACAATGACCATTTTATTTAAAATTTAAATCAATTTCAGCATTTTAATTTATTGACCCCCTCAAAATTTTCTGCTTCACCCCCGGAAAGACGTCGAATTAGCAATGATGGACGAAAAAAAAAAAAAAATAGGGCGCCCCTCAGTGGCACAGCGGCATGTCTGCGGACTTACAACGCTAGAATCCAGGTTTCGATACCCGTGGTGGGCAAAGCACAGATAGCCCATTGTGTAGCTTTGTGCTTAACTTCAAATAAACATAAACAAACGAAAAAAT
>NW_013672652.1:20378-23122 GCF_000517525.1 Limulus polyphemus
TAAACAAACGAAAAAATGGTCGTGAGGGAAATATATAATAATATTTCGTCAATAATTCCTAAAGCGACCATAATTTGTGCAGGTTTCATCCTGTTTTATAGAATGTAAAAACACTTATGAATAAAAGTTAGTGCAACAATACAGGATTCAACTATTTATTTTACAATTACTAACATTTATTCACTTATTTATTTTCTACAGTGAACACTTTCACCCCGCTGGCTCAGCGAGCGGTAAACTTGACGAATTTTCTTCAAGCGTTGTATTCACTGGTCGAAAAGAACAGCTTTAGATTCAACAACAGGACTTGGAAACCTAATTAATGGTTTAAGTTAAGAGTGAATTAGGTTATCATAAAACATGACTATGAATAATTCCTTGATTCAACCGCTGAAAATATGAAATTTTTGGAAAATTGTGGGGATATCCTATCAGATACAGAAGCCTAAGTGTGAGGTATACGACTGTGTAGGGCGTAACCCAGGGATTGCTTTCCTGTGTTGTTTTCTTTGATCTGAGTAGTCCTTAAGGTGTTTCTATCTTACCAAAGTGGACCACCCCCACGCTATGGTCATAAGGTGTTTCTATCTTACTAAAGTGGACCACCCCCCACGCTATGGTCATAAGGTGTTTCTATCCTACCAAAGTGGACCACCTACACGCTATGGTCATAGGGTTTTTCTATCTTACCAAAGTGGACCACCCACACGCTATGGTCATAAGGTGTTTCTATCTTACCAAAGTGGACCACACGCACGCTATGGTCATAAGGTGTTTCTATCTTACCAAAGTGGACCACACGCACGCTATGGTCATAAGGTGTTTCTATCTTACCAAAGTGGACCACCCACACGCTATAGTCATAAGGTGTATCTATCCTACCAAAGTGCACCACCAGCACGCTATGGTCATAAAGTTTTCTATCTTACCAAAGTGGACCACCCGCATGCTATGGTCATGCTCTTACGTCTTTTTTTTTAATATTCCTTTTTTTCTTATCCTTGTAATGTTCTTGCACTTCACTGAGAAAAAAAGTCTTTGTCTTCTCCGTTTCTTACCTGATCTTGAATCATTCTTCCTTTCTTCTCTCGTCCCCATTTAAGGTCAATTCGTCAGATACATCTGTAAGTTTATCGCTCCTGTACAGCTCCTTGACAGCACCTTTGCGGTCGAAGCTTCTTTGACCTTTCTTACGGTTAACATTTTGAGCAACTGGTGTGATGACATTCACACCTGCTACACTTGTACCACCTCGGAAAATTTGCTACTTTCATTTACAGGTTAGCTTTGAATCCGACCTTGTCTCTATTTCGACAAAAAAAAAAGTCTCTGATATTCTGGCTCGTTCTGTGAGCAGTTCCTCAGAGGTTTCACAAAACGTTTGAGAATGGTAAGTGTTCCACAGATAATGTGCTACAATAGTGCCACGACCATTGTCTAAATTAGGGGAAAATATCACCCAGCTCTACTGAGAAAAAACACTCATAACTTCTTTAGATGCGATCCAATTAGTAGCTCGGTGTACACCTCTGTGCTACTCATAAAGATAATGAACATTTGTGTACATTTTCAAGAAAAACAAGCAAACAAACTAAGTGTCGGATATGGTTACTACAAAACGCCTTACCATTTCTGCTATCGCTGAGTCAGAGGTTGCTTGTTCTAAACATATTATCCTTATTTCAAGTTTCTTTTAACCCAATATTTTAATTACATTTCAAGATTACACGGTAAGTGACGTCATAGTAAAAATTATCAGGAATATAATAAAATCATATTATTACATGAGTCTCTATTCTGTTTCACACTTAATATAATAAACTATAAAGGTTGTGCTGTAATCGTGTATAAAGTATTAAATATAACAATGAAATAGAAATGTATTTTTTTGTTCTTTGCTAAGCACAACACTGCACAATGGGGTATGTTTGCTGTGACCGCCACAGATCGAACCCCGAATTTTAGCTTTACAAGCCTTCAAGCTTCCCGATGACTAAACCAAGAGTGTTGAGGCAGTGGTGGTAGGGAATGTGCATGTCCTAGTGATGCAAAGGCAAAAAATTACCTAAACTCACTATTAGAACTTGGTGTATGAAAGCTAGAGCCACAACATCACCCAGGTGCAACGAAACGTAATCTTCCGTCTATTCAGTTAATCACTCAGTTCAACGAAACGCAACCTTCCACCTTATGAAACAAGGAAGAGGTGCAACGAAACGTTATCTTCCGTCTATTCAGTTAATCACTCAGTGCAACGAAACGCAACCTTCCACCTTATGAAACAAGGAAGAGGTGCAACGAAACGTCATTTTTCGCCTATTCAGTTAATCACTCAGTGCAACAAAACGCAACCTTCCGCCTTATGAAACAAGCAAGTGGTGCAACGAAACGTCATTTTTCGCCTATTCAGTTCTTCACTTGGTGCAACGAAACGCGACCTTCCACCTTATGAAACAAGCAAGTGGTGCAACAAAACGTGACTTTCCTCTATTCAGTTCATCACTTAGTGCACTGAAAGGCAACCTTCCACGTCTTGAAAGAAGCAAGTGGTGCAACAAAACGTGACCTTCCTCTATTCAGTTAATCACTTAGTGCACTGAAAGGCAACCTTCCACGTCTTGAAAGAAGCAAGTGGTGCAACAAAACGTGACCTTCCTCTATTCAGTTAATCACTTAGTGCACTGAAAGGCAACCTTCCACGTCTTGAAAGAAGCAAGTGGGGAAACGAAACGTGACTTTCCTCT
>NW_013672652.1:23843-24713 GCF_000517525.1 Limulus polyphemus
CGGCTAGCGCAGACAGCCCTCGTGTAGCTTTGCGCGAAATTCAGAAACAAACAAACAAACCAAGCTGAGTTATTGGTTTATAACTTTTTTCAAGGTGAAGATTTAGAGTGATGAACGATCATTAGTTAAATCTGCATCAGATATGACAAATACCAGAGTAACCTAACTCTCTTCTAAGATATATATAGAAAAATAGATCCCAACATAAAAAAAAACAACTATTAAGTTTTTTTTATTATTATTTCAAACAGTTATGATGCTCCCGAGATTTCATTTGAATATACCATTTTCCAAAACGTGAATGTGTATCGATTTACTTCCAACGTCGTATGTGCTGATCCCTATTTCTGAGTAATTTGTGTTGATGGACCCACATCATATCTCTTTTTTTTTTCAATAGAAATTCTACCTTTTTCCGCTGATGTTTCTTTCGGAACTACTCCGCGGTAAGCTTGGCGACCATTGTGATTACAGAAATCTCTATTGGCGTTGAAGACGGGAGACAACTGATTCGTCTTGTCGCCTACGTTCGCCAATCTCATTTAACTCTTAAGGTTGAACTTTGAGAGAAAAAATTCTGACTGGTGAAGACATTAGTATTTCATGGATTCTTAACGTATATTTTGAATGATTACCTAACCCTAACGGATAAGTTTGTTTATCCTTTCTTTTTATAAGTCATTAAATCTCATGTTATAGACTTGTTTTTTTTTGGCATTTCACTATTATGTGGGGTTCACATTTTGTTTCATATTGAATTTTTATGTGTTTGTGTGTTATAATGTATATTTTAAATGATTACCTAACCCTAACGGATAAGTTTGTTTATCCTTTCTTTTTATAAATCATTAAATCTCATGTTATAGACTT
>NW_013672652.1:25611-33714 GCF_000517525.1 Limulus polyphemus
ATTCGTTGGTAAAAGAGTAGTCCAAGAGTTGGCGGTGATGACTAGCTAGCTGCCTTCCCTCTAGTCCTACACGGCTAAATTAGGGACGGCTAGCACAGATAGCCCTCGTGTAGCTTTGCCCGAAAACTAAATATATTGAAACTAAATTAATTATGATTAGTTACTTTTGGGGGAGGGGCGGGTTTAAAGAAGAAAAAATCCGTTGCAGTGTAGCATTCTTTGTTTATATGCTATTAAGCACATAAAACTATACAATGGACTATTTGTGCTCTGCCTACCGCAAGTATCGAAACCAAATGTTTAGCATTATAAGCCCTCAGACTTTCCGCTAAGATATTGGGAGGAGTAGCGTGAGAGAAAATTATTATTATTTTATTGTAACATTTTCAGATGTAGATTTTATCTAAAATTACAATTTACTATTTCTGAAATATGTGTTTTTTACGTATTGGTGACGTAATAGATACTAATCATAGTAATACTTTCAAAACGTCTTCCCTCACTTTTTTAAGCAGTACTACACCACTTGTAGTACTGCTTAAAGCAACTAGCAGCAAGGAGATAAATAATTTTTTTTCAGACGTTTTGACTACACGAAAAAAAGAAATCGGTGACAGGGAAATAAATAAATTTTATATTTTCGTCGGATGTAATAAAGCAGTATAATTTAAAGAGAAGGGAAGACACGAGGTCCTACACGTCCAACTCCACACGCACTGAAATAAAACAGTATTGATAGACTTGAAAGACAAAATACAGCTTAGTTCTAGCTAACGCTGCCAGGTGGGCGACGTTGTTAGCTTTTCGGTCCGACTAAATAAATTAGTGCTGTTGTCAGTAGAATGCATCAAACGCTAGAAACAGGCCGGTAGGACATTTATAATCTATAAATCGCCATGCTTGAGAAGAAAAAAATATGCGTAGTTTTGCACTCGACTGATATTAGACATATCGGTTAGAACAAAGAGACTTTAGCACACAAACTTAGGGAATGTTAGTTTATCTTAAATTATACACGTTTTTTTTTATTTATTTCATTCATATTGATTTTATTATTATAATACTTGTCTGTCTTT
Organism: Limulus polyphemus; assembly: GCF_000517525.1. Taxonomy (NCBI): domain Eukaryota; kingdom Metazoa; phylum Arthropoda; class Merostomata; order Xiphosura; family Limulidae; genus Limulus; species Limulus polyphemus. The sequence continues at coordinate 26,688 of NW_013672652.1, forward strand.
TTTTTTCCCTTCTCTTCAAAAGAAGATACGATGTAACAGACAAGCTGCTAAAAATCTTTAAGGACGATCCCTGATATTTTTATCCAAAGAAAACGCAGTTTACAGCTGTAGTTGTTGATAACAAGATGAACAAATTTGTATTTTGTTCCTATGGGAAACTGTAAGGAGAAGTTTCGTCGGTGACATCTCTGAATAATGGATTACCTTTGTTGTGTATTAGAAATACAAGAATAAATAAACAGGATTAATTATTCAAAATGACCTGCAGCAGAGGGATGTTATTAATAAATGAATAAAGAATATTATTATTGAAAGACGGTACTGTATACTATTCTGGATAAAAGAAAATCGTGTTGAAATAATTTTGTACATTTTGAAACGAAACATTTCTGTTGAACTTGAACGTCTAACGGAATCTGAGCGTAATACATTATCATTTAAAAGCTTTTTTTTGGGGGGGGGAGTGATTTCATTTTGAGGATCGGTGTGATACTAAGGGGGATGGTACACTCAGAAAATAACAAAAAGGGGTATAAGCTATAGTGGGAGATGTGTCTGCACATATTTGACCCACATAACAGTAGAGATACGCCGTTTAAAATACTAAACCAAGTCTCAAATGTAGAAAAGAAATTAAATAAAAAAATTCCCATTTTTTTCTGGATTTAATGTCTTAACTTTGCCGTTTAAGTTTTTTTTTGTTATTATTATTATTATATTCTTGTAAGATTTTTTGATGAAGTTGAAATGTAAACCTTAGGAGACAAGCTTTAGTGGTGTGTCTTAAATAATTTGTTTCACTTCTGTTTTTCTGTTCACTAATCAACAAGTGCTTTTCCTCAACTGTCTACAGGATGTTGTTGATGACACACGTGAGACTTGTGAATGTCAACTTGACGGACGCTGTATCTACAGCTCTGTTCTTATGTTACTTTCAAATTTCTGGTTGTGTTTCATTTGAAATCTACACAAGTGGTATCTGCAGTGTGGGCCGATACAGGGATCGAATCTCGAATTATAGCATTATAAAACCCTCAAGCTTAGCGCTGAGGTAACTAGGGATCATAATCTCTCAGATACTTTTTCTAAATGAGATAATTTTACTGGTACACGCTGTACCTGGTACCACAGTAATTTTGCCTATTCCATGTTTTTGTTTCAACCTGGCCCCCAAGTGCACAGCGGTATGTCTGCGGACTTACAACGCTAAAAACAGTGTTTCAATACCCGTGGTGGGCAGAGCACAGATAGTCCATTGGTAGATTTGTGTTTAACTTCAAACAAATAAGCTTCAACCTGATACAGTGTAGCCCCGTTATAATGCGATCGTTGGGGTCCATAAAATGTCATCGCGAAACAAGCGGGGTCGCGCTAAATTGGAGTTCAAGAAAATCACTGTTCAAACTTACCCAATGTTGACCTAACACCCTAAAGCACCTCTATTTTTCGCCCTCTTTGATTAGTTTTTTTACACGTTCCCTTTCTGGCAATTAAATTACCTCTGAATTAAATAGGTGTTCAATGGTTTCAGACACTTTTGGTGGTGGTGATGGAGGCTCTTCATTATCTTCTTCTTATGGCTCGAGAACTGGTACACTTGCCTCCGTCGGTGCTATAGTTACGTTACGGACGATCTCGGCGTCCGTCAAGTGCTCATATGTTGGGCATTCGTCGTCAACAGGCTTCTAATGTTTACTATAAGTCTACAAAATTTTGTAAAGATACACTTAAAATATTAAAATTTATTAGCATGTAAACTATAACGAGGTTATGGTTACGAGGTCGGTCCTAGGGACCGAGCCCGTGTCGAAAGATTTAATGACCCATCGCGTTATACCCGAATTCGCGTTAAATCGGGGTTTCAGTGTTACACATTATATATACACATTCAGTGTATATATAAAATATACTCTAAAGAATTACTTTCAAGGATAACCATCCTAATTTTTTAAAGCATGGACTTGTTTTTACCATTATTTCCCTTGTCACTTTTTCATTATTCCACCATATGTACTTATTGTAAGATTACGAAAATCATAATATGAATATTAATAAAAACTGTTTTAAGACTATTGGTTACTTTCAAGAAACGTTACAATTGTGGTTTCAAGTATAGTAATAGATTAAAATTAGCTTTGTCGGTTTACGTAATAATTTTTAACATTGTTTCAAACATAAAGCTACACAATGGGGATCAAAACCCGAATTTTAGCGCTGTATATCCGTAAATTTACCGCCGACATGGCAGGAGACTCTACGAAAGATTGAGTTTACCTCAGTGTCAGCAAAATATAACTTCTTTTATATCTTTAACTTTCCTTTAAGTTATCTATAAAATTGTTTTATATGTTACAATACTGATATATATGTGTAATTTTGTGCATAATGTTTTTTTTTGTTTTTTTCTTATTGGCCAGGTTTTTATCTATTTTGTATTTATTCTAGCTTACACATTCGAAGTGTTCAGATAATCAAGTCTGAATTGTTGATTAATCTCATGGCGGAAGATGAGCTGATTTTCTGTACTTGTATAAAATTTAAGTAATAAAATATTCTTATCATAAATTATTACACTATTTTAGTTCAAATTAACGCGATTTTGAGATTTTAATAACACCAGTATCGGTCAGGTGTGTCAACACTATTACCTTGTAAAGTACAGCAAAGTATGTCACGTGCGGGCTGGATGAGGCTTAACGGTTAGCAAGTCCTTTTTGTGAACCCGACGGTTCCTGGTTCGGGTCCCGTTGACACACGGATGTGATCCGGTAAAATCACATTATTCGGTCATACAAAGGTAAACAAAGAGTTGGCGGTGAGTATTATTGATTATTTGCCTCACCTCTAGCCTATCAGTTTAAAATTAAAGACGGTTATGCGCAGATAGTCCTTTTGTAGCTTTGCGCGAAAATTCGAAAAACAAACAAACATGTCTCGAGCAAACTGTCCATTGACAGTCTGGTAAACATTTCAATCTGGCGAATGCTTAGAAACAAAAATAACTGCAAAATCAACTTTGATTAAAAACATATAACAAATCTTTAAGACGTTAAGCCTAATGAGCCGATTATAAAGGAATAACCGGGTTAAACCATCTTGTTAAATATAATGAAAACTAAATCGAATTACATCAGCTAAATACTCTGCATTATATAATTTCTGTAGTGCATATTGATGTACAGAAGACATTTTAATACTAGAAATAAACTACCTTACAACACCAAATTCTTGTTTTGTACTGTCAGTTACGGTTTGTGTTTTAGTGGAACGATCCTGACGAAGCTGTAAAGCGAAACGTTGAGTGTCTAATTAAATAAACAACAACACTTTGGTGTTATAAATAAAGTGGTTTATTTCTAGTTTTAAATACTCTTCCTTCATCACTAAAAGATTAGAAATTTTATTAACGCTTTTCAGCTCCAATCAGATGGGGTACTTACGGTTTCTCTTACGAGGCTTTTGGTGTGTTTTGTTTTCTGATACATGGTTAACAGAGGTATATAAATACATGAATTTATTTCTTTCGTTGAAGTGGCTTAACTTTCAGTTTTCTCATATTTTTGTTTTGTTTTTTGTTACTGGCAAATTTCTGTCTTCTCGTCAATTGTCATGATAAGTTCTATCTACGTTTTTATCCCTGGGCAATACTGCTGACTTTAGAGAGACGCGACCGCAATTTGCGGCTCACGAATTCAGCCTGGTTGTTCTTCTGTACATGTCTCACTGGTCTGCAATACACTTCACTGCGTACAAATCGTTGACACAGCCAGAAGTCTGACATTTGCTTGATTAGCGAGTTGTTTGCTTAAGACAAACAATCCACACAAACGAACTACAGACCGTGAAAGAACCCACAGGTTACAGAGATGTATGTGGTATTCTGTTATCTCTCTCTGTCTGTGTTCTTCTAGTTTCTTGAAATTAGACGACATCTCATTCGTATTGTAAGGAACAGTTTGATGGACGACTTAAACTTCAGGATAGCTGTCAGTGAATCGTATGGATGGCTAAAAATCAGCTTTGTACATTATTATACATTTCACACACTCTTCCCAAAAGTTATTGCTAAATCTTTTAAAGCACTTACAACGAATATTCTTAAATTATCTGAATTTCAATTATCATTCTTAATCATTAGTCTTTGTTAATTCTTTGAAAATCAAATCTAAATTTTTGTTTATTTATTTTTTTCAGAGTCTTCGCGCAGAGCTAATTATGAGGTAATAGATAACAGGAAAAGAAGTTATTCAACAGCCCCCACCGCCAACTATTGAGATACTTACTTTTCTCTGGCCAAATAGAGGGACTGACTGTCACTCTTATAGTACCTCCTCGGCCCCAAAGTGAGAAGTGCATTTTTGCGTTTGCTGGCCGCGAACCATGAATCTTCGGATTCACAGACCAGAAACCAGAATTACGGATGAGGTCCGTATTCCATCAACTTTTCAAAACATTTTTCTAAAAAAATATTTTTGAACCCAATTGATGGTGGGTCCATGACTTGTTGATTTTAGGGTCCCTAATAATATATGAGTTACATGAAATATCATCAATACTGTTGTCGTGTCCTCTATATTTTGCATTCAAGGTGAGTGATTTCATCTTGTGTTTTGGGTGAGATATTTACACTGAATGCAGTTAAACCCCATAGTGAATGGCATAACAGCAAATCTGGAATTTGAGGGTTAAGTGATAAATTGTGTTTAATCTTTTTGAATATCATTGATAACAGCTGAAATACAACCACAAAATAACACGAAAGAAAAACCTAAAACATAGTTACAACATGACAAGATAATAGAATAACAGTCTAAACGCTACCACAACGTAACAAGATAACAAAGTAAAGTTTAGGCGTTGGCTCTAATCATGATAGGTATAATCTTCTTTGGTCACTTCCTTAAGAAAAAAAAGCTGTTGTATTTTGTTGCTCTGTTTCGAAATTCCTTGAGAAAAAAGACGCTTTTCCGGACTACTTGTAAAGTACAATACTGATTACAGCTGTCATTTTTATGGTGTGAAAGTCTTTTTCCAAGCTGTTGTTATAGTGTGAAAGTCTTTTTTCCAAGCTGCTGTTATAGTGTGAAAGTCTTTTTCCAAGCTGTTGTTATAGTGTGAAAGTCTTTCCAAGCTGGCGAAGCGTGATTATAACTGATTAAACTCGTCATAAGACATTAGTATTAGGCCTACAATATTAATATCTTATGCAAAGTATAATTTATTAAAATTCTGATCACTTTTACTGTTCCCTCAAAAATTAGCAACACACAGGTCTTTTTTTTTTTGTTGCGAAAAAGGTTGATCAGATCCGAGGTGATACACAAGGATTTTTTATTATTATTTCAGTTGGATATAACCAGAGGAAAACTTGATTGTAAGGAGGACGAAACATGCATGAAATACTCTATGTAAACATTATATATAAAGGTAGCTAATGTAAGTAACGTAACAAGTTTATCCTTGGAATAAGTAAGTTCGTTTTGAATGTATGTGTTTCGTTTTATACGTTTACTTTGTATTTTAATAAAACCAGGTCGTCAGTTATGAAGATTTCTCAGGGCCACAAGCTAGAACTTTACAAATAGTATGTTTGTATCATTGTTTTGTGTCACTGGTATATAATTTTCTTCATTTAGAACAAGTTAGAACTTTACAAATAGTATGTTTGTATCATTGTTGTGTGTCACTGGTATATAATTTTCTTCATTTAGAACAAGTTAGAACTTTACAAATAGTATGTTTGTATCATTGTTTTGTGTGTCACTGGTATATAATTTTTTTCATTTAGAACAAGTTAGAACTTTACAAATAGTATGTTTGTATCATTGTTTTGTGTGTCACTGGTATATAATTTTCTTCATTTAGAACAAGTTTAAAAGTGAGGACGCTCACCAGAAGTTAGTTTCAGTCACAAATGACAGTGACTTCTCAACATGATATAAACAGAATCTACAAACCTCATAAGTCACATTTATAAGTCAGGTTAAGTTTCATCATCCGTTAAAAAAAACAATTATTTTTTGGCCGATTGTCATCTAATTCTAGTCGATTGGTTCCTGAAAGACACTTTTTATTTCGATAAAAACTGTTTCAACACCTTCAGTTGTTTAGAAAGTAATTGTTTGTGCACACAAAATCACTCAGAATATATAAAGCATAAATCAATTTTTTGAAGAATTTGGTGTGTCATTTTGATCTCTTAAAGGCATTGTGTCACCCTAGATAAACATTTTTCATAGTCAGTTTTATGAAGAATTACTGTGTTTAAAAGCGAACAAGAACATAAGAAGTTTTTAGCTTGTGTACCAATGTTTAAGACATTGTGTCACGCTAGATAAACATTTTTCATAGTCTCAGTTTTAAGAAGTTACTGTGTTTAAAAGCGAACAAGAACATAAGAAGTTCTTAGTTTGTGTACCAATGTTTAAGGCATTGTGTTACCCTAGATAAACATTTTTCCATAGTCTCAGTTATATGAAGAGTTATTACTGTGTTTAAAAGCGAACAAGAACATAAAAAGTTCTTAGCTTGTGTACCAATGTTTAAGGCATTGTGTCACCCTAGATAAACATTTTTCATAGTCTCAGTTTTATGAAGAGTTACCGTGTTTAAAAGCGAACAAGAACATAAGAAGTTCTTAGCTTGTGTACCAATGTTTAAGGCATTGTGTCACCCTAGATAAACTTTTTTCATAGTCTCAGTTTTATGAAGAGTTACTGTGTTTAAAAGCGAACAAGAACATAAAAACGTTCTTAGCTTGTGTACTAATGTTTAAGGCATTGTGTTACCCTAGATAAACATTTTTCATAGTCTCAGTTTTATGAAGAGTTACTGTGTTTAAAAGCGAACAAGAACATAAAACGTTCTTAGCTTGTGTACCAATGTTTAAGGCATTGTGTCACCCTAGATAAACATTTTTCATAGTCTCAGTTTTATGAAGAGTTACTGTGTTTAAAAGCGAACAAGAACATAAAACGTTCTTAGCTTGTGTACCAATGTTTAAGGCATTGTGTCACCCTAGATAAAC
>NW_013672652.1:34346-38835 GCF_000517525.1 Limulus polyphemus
AGGGACGGCTAACGCAGATAGCCCTCGTGTAGCTTTGCGCGAAATTCAAAAACAAACCAAACCTAAACAGAATAATGTAACAGCTTGAGAACTTCATAGACACTTTCTTTTTCTTGGAATCTGGATTTCAGCTAAAAACATGTGGGCGGAGCTTAATGGTTAATGTTTCGGGTTCGTGGTACTGACGAACACTCTGTACACCCTCAGCTGTGGGTGCGTTGGAAAAGTGATAGTCAATTCCGTTATCTGGTGCAAAGAACCGGATTAATTCGTTACTGTTCGTTAGCCACGAATCTTCTAGCTGGTAATTCAAAATTATAGAGATGGCTATATACCCGGGCTTGGCATGACCCGGTGATGAGGGCGCTCGAGTCGCAACCTGCGGGTCGTAGGCAGGAATTCCTCTCACTGAAGATGCTCGCCCTTTCAGTCGTGGGGGCGTTATAATGTGACGGTCAGCCTCACTATTCGGTGGTAAAAGAGTAGCCCATGAGTTATACAATAGAATATCTATTCTGTGCCTACAGCAAGTATCGAACCTCGAACTTTAGTGTTTTAAACCCTAACGTTTACCGCTGATGCACTAAATGATCTAACGTATTCTAGGGTTAAGATGTACTGTGATATGTATCGATGGGATGTTTTAGGGCTTAGATGTACTGTGATATGTATCGATGGGATATTTTAGGGTTAAGATGTACTGTGATATGTATCGATGGAATATTCTAGGGTTAAGATGTACTGTGATATGTATCGATGGGATGTTTTAGGGTTTAGATGTATTGTGATATGTATCGATGGGATATTCTAGGGTTAAGATGTACTGTGATATGTATCGATGGGATGTTTTAGGGTTTAGATATATTGTGATATGTATCGATCGGATATTCTAGGGTTAAACTGTATTGTGAAATGTATCGATGGGATATTCTAGGGTTAAGATGTACTGTGATATGTATCAATGGGATGTTTTAGGGTTTAGATGTTGTGATATGTATCGATGGGATATTCTAGGGTTAAGATGTACTGTTATATGTATCGATGGGATGTTTAGGGTTTAGATGTACTGTGATATGTATCGATGGGATATTTTAGGGTTTAGATGTATTGTGATATTTATGCAAGTTAGGATATCCATGTTAATAACTATCTGGTGCTGAAAATATTCTTTGATAAAAAAAATTCAAATATTTACACACAGAGAAGAAATATTGTTGTGGAGCTATATAAGTTTGAACTGATATACTGATGTACAAAATTATTAGAGATATACGTACAATCATAGGATCAAATAGTGGGATGAGCCAGTACTATGTCGGTCAAACTAGCAGTTTCACCACACCTATCTCATAAAATAAAATAAAAAAAAACATTGATGCATAAATAAATTGAAAGGCCCGGCATGGCCAAGTGGTTAGGGCGCTCGACTCGAAATCTGTGGGTTCGAATCCCCGTCACACCAAACATGCTCGCCCTTTCAGTTGTGGGGGCGTTATAATGTGACGGTCAGCCTCACTATTCGGTGGTAAAAGAGTAGCCCATGAGTTATACAATAGAATATCTATTCTGTGCCTACAGCAAGTATCGAACCTCGAACTTTAGTGTTTTAAGCCCTAATGTTTACCGCTGATGCACTAAATGATCTAACGTACCTATTCTTATGATATTGATACAAATGAATTAGGCTTATGATAAATCAAACAATTGGGTTGTAGGAAGGTTTTATAAGTTATCTTTCTGTTTGTTTTCCCGCTGGTTATTATTGTTTATTTGGTGGTTGACAAGACATTTCAGGAAAAGGAAATAGAAATAACTTTTGAATAGCAAAATGTAGAAACTTTAAACTGTGTCAAAGATAATTGAGAATTTTGAAATGGGCTTTATTTTCCGTAAGAGACGATGCAAGTCAATACTAAAAAATGTGTATTTAAACCCAAGGAAATTAAAATAACAACATACAAACTGTTGCACTTGTCCATTCTCGTTGTATTTTCTGATTCTGAAATTTAGTGTAAATTACAGTAACCAGAAAAGTTTTTTTTGTCCCGATACTAATTAAATATTTCATCTGTTTGCTTTAGCGTAGTTATGAATGTTGTTGTTGTCGTAATACAAAGGAACACAATGGTTAATCCTAGAGAATCTAATCCCTGATTTTAGCATTGCACGCCCATAAACTTAACGTTGACCCATCGGGAAACGTTTTGTGTAAAGCTACAGACGCTAGGCTAGCTGTAGTTCGTCAACTTAGAAATACTGTAAGAAAAATATCTCGCAATAGCTCGAAGCGTAAACTTTAATGGAATTTACAAGGTAAATATAGATTAAAATACTGCATGAAACCTAAAGATAACTTACTACTTGTGAGATTAAAATATATGTGTCCTCAAAGTGAGCAGTCGGAATGAAAGAATAAATAGTTTAAATATTTAAACAGGTTGAATGAGAATATTCAGAACAATGTGATGTTTTCGCTTATTAAAATGTTGGTTTTATTCTACAGGTTATAGGGTACAAATATCATTGCACTGAAATTGTGTTGTGTGGCGTAGAAAAGTAAAACCTGGAAATAATGGATTGATTCTTACAGTAAAAACAAAAATTAAACTAACCACTTCAAAACACGAATAAAGATATATATATGAGTTTATAAAGCATTACTGTCAATAGTGTAGAAACAAACAAAAAACTCCTGAGTCAAAAACTAACGAGAAATTGGACACAATAAGCAGAGCGAGCGACATAAACCGACTGTATAAACCTGAATAAAAATGAGTCAAATGAAATAATAATAATAAAATACACGTAGAATACCAGGTAAACAAGGTAAGTCGAGTTATTCCCGTTGACATTGGCAGACTTTACATTTTAACAAACCCTCAACCACAACTTAAACACAGATCTTCTCAGGGGCTGAGATTCCCGGAATTCACGAACGCGTAAACTTCACTGATAAGCCGTGTTTACAGCAAAACGATTTTGTAATGAGGTTGTTAAGTGCAAAACCAGTCGATAATAAAATCTGTGCACACCAAAAATGAATCTATAAACGATAAGTAATTTTTCTCAATGTGATTTTTATTTCCCGTTTCAAATTATTATACGGAAAGAAAAAATAATGACGAACATCTCATATAGACTATGATCATTTCTGCAACTTTCAAGCTGTTTGTGACTATATAAATACAGAAAAAAGTGCTCTACGAGTATCCATGACAAGAAAATACAGAAAAATATTATGATCTACGAGCAGTCTGAGACTGTAATAAACACATAACAGAGTGCTGTACAAGCAGTCAGTGACTATAGTAAATACAGAACAGAGTACTATACAAGCAGTTCGTGACTATGATAAACACATAACAGAGTACTATACAAGCAGTTCGTGACTATGATAAACACATAACAGAGTGCTGTTCAATTATCTCAGGCATCAGTCTTCTTCTGTCAGTGATTTGTAAACTGAAAACTTGGATGAGAACTCATGGGCACCTATCTCGCACCTGAAGTTTTCTTCATCAGGATAAGCAGAATTTTCAATTCAGAATGGAACTGGATTTTTCAGCCTGAACAGCGTGTTATGCGCATGCGAGTTAAACAGACAGGCCAGAGACACCTAATTTTCAGGAATAGCCATCCTAAATTTTCCATTACTGTCCATACAGAAAGTAGCCAGCAAGAAACACCCCTAGCCACCAGGACTTTGTCTGGCTCTTTTAATAACGGGATTGACTGTCACAGTTACAACACATCCATAGCGGAAAGCAAAAACCGTGTTTAGTAACACCACGTTTCGAAACCAAGATCCTCAGATTCCCCAGTCCGATATGCTGCCCACTAAGCCACGCACGAACGAACGTTTATTTATTTACTTTGGAACGTATTTCACAAATCCGAAATAAGCATAATATCTTTGATGACAGCCAGAGTTATGTGATCCCCTATCTACCCAGGATTGTCTAGAGCTACGAATAACTCGCATGAATTTCCTTTCAACGAGTATTCTGAAGATAAACATTACTTTCTTGAATTAACGACTTTATGCAGAAAATTGGTACACGGTAATCCACTTATCTAACATTTATGAGTTATAAACCTGACAGCAGAAGACGCTGTTAAATTTAGATGTTGCTTCCAATAGAGGAATTTTGCTGTTACACTGTGCGATAGAACAATAGCGCGAAGGAAACAACATAGAAATATACTGTTTGCACAAATTGTTGTACACATTCTGAAACGTAATAATTTTTAAAAGGCAGAGACATGTGGTGAAGAAGGGTACACGTGCGATTGAAAGGCACTCTCGGTACCAGTCGAATCGCAAGAGCAGTTGGAATAGATGTTACTTAATTTGGCAGAATGGTAAAGATTGAGCTTACCAGAACATCACGCTGAAGCTGGTCATGTTGAGTTTCATCTTGATGACAGAAAAAACAGACTGAAAATATTTTCTCATAATTTGGTATAATTAATAGTTTATAAACATTTT
>NW_013672652.1:39743-43208 GCF_000517525.1 Limulus polyphemus
AGGAGTCGCGCTGGTGTAGGAATTTTTCAAGTAGGACGATATTGCATTCTTGTATATTTCTTTAGAAATTCTTTAACGTCGCATGAAATTTTTTTATCTTAACAGGTTTCGTTTTTAAAATAACTTGTATATGTATATATATACATTATACATGATATCCATTATCTTAATGTCATTTTCGTTTTGTTTGTTAGTATTCAGAATATGCATGTTTAATTCTTTAACATTGTTATTTACGATGGCTTTTTATTTACAAGCTACACGATGGCTATCTGCGCTACCCGTCCCTAATTTAGCAGTGTAAGACTAGAGGGAAGGCAGCTAGTCATCACCACCCACCGCCAACTCTTAGGCTACTCTTTTTACCAACGAATAGTGGGATTGACCGTCACATTATAACGCCCCACGACTGAAAGGGCGCACATGTTTGGTGGGACGGGGATTCGAACCCGCGACCCTCAGATTGCGAGTCGAACGCCCTAACCACCTGTTCATACCGGGCCCCATTTGTTAAGTACAGTAGTTAAACTGGCTTCACTGGATACTTGTTAAGTATACTAATTACACTGGCTTCACTGGATACCCTCTAGTGAAGTATTGGAAAATATTTTATCGTTATTTTTATACTATGAATTGGATATGTATGTGTGTGTGTTTTCTTAAAGCAAAGCCACATCGGGCTATCTGCTGTGTCCACCGAGGAAAATCGAAACCCTGATTTTAACGTTTTAAATCCGAAGGCTTTACCGCTGTCCCACCGAGGGACAAATTGGATATATTAACGGGACGTGAACAAACCTCTTAAGTGTGTGTGTGTGTGAGCATGAGTGAGAGTAAATCTCTAAAAAAAGAAACAACCCTTACAATCAAAAAGTTTACCGACGGTCTGTTTGTCTTTCACTAAGAAACAAAAGGCCTGGCATGGCCTGATGGTTAGGGCGCTCAACTCGCAATATGCGGGTCGTGGGTTCGAATTCCGTCATCGAACATGCTTTGCTTTTCAGCCGTGGAGGCGTTATAATGTAACGGTCAATCCCACTATCCGATTGGAGTAGCCTAAGAGTTGGCGGTGGGTGGTGATGACTAGCTGTCTTCCATCTAGTTACTCACTTCTAAATTAGGGACGGCTAGTCCTCGATTAGCTTTGCTCGAAATTATACAAACAAAATATAAGAAAAATTACATTTATTGTACGTTTATGGTTAAAATGATAACTTTTAGGGCCTGTAAGAGGTTTTTATAAGATCGGAACATAAACAAATCAATCGCTCTTTCTAAAAATGACATATTCTTTTTGACTATCTACAAACAAGTAACATGTATGCTAATATAAGGCTAGACCATTAATAACTTGATCTAAGATGGTAATATACTTAATTTTCTGACAGCTCCTTTGCTTTGAGTACCAAAATCTAACAAAATCAGTAGTCAAAAAAATTGTTGGTTCGATGGTTGCTTTAATTACTTGGGTGAAAATCGAATATGCTTTTTTTTTTCAAAGAACGTTTGATTAGATTTGATTAGAACAAGCCATACTAATATAAGAGACATCGAAATATAACTACGAAAGGTTTTTAATTTACGTTGTAATAATGGCTAAAGTATGTCTAAAGATGCATGGCGGATAATATGGAATAAAATGATACATTTTTGCCAGATGAATACACAGAGAGAGAGAGGGGAGGGGGGGAAAGGCAACAATGTACATTTAATTAAATATAGAGATGTCTTGTTATCAAGGTGGGTTCATATTCCTATGAGTAAATGCTAGCTTGGAAAATTGCCTACGGCTTGGCACAAACGCTCATTTTTTCATTTATATTTTACTGTTACGCTAACCCTGAAATTACCGACATTTTTTATAGCATTAACTGTCATTTGGGTCCGTATGGACTCCATGCATTTATACATGGGAAATTCTGCTATTTATAAGTTCTGAGTACTTTTATTCGTACATATTGATGTTTAGTTTACTATACAAAAACTTTTCAAAGTTATAAATCTTTACAATTCGATATAAAAGTGATAAAATGAAAATTGATAAAAACAAAACGGAAACGCTTATCGATAAACAGAAAGAATCGTGTTCAATTTTCACAACTGTCACACATCTTAGAGTGCTCTTTACACACATAAATTTGGAACTTACCACGTCTACCTCTGAGCGTTTTGTCCATTTCTCGAGCGCAGAATTTCTAATGACCACGCTGTCATATAATGTCAAGTCTCTGAATTTGGGATTGGTATCGGATTCTGTTGCACTTGTCACCATCTGTTGGGTTTTGTTGAATGAGATTTTTTCCTGGAATCTTCAGAAGAAGGAATCTCTTAGATGACCTTCTCTTATTCCCGTCGGGATCAATGTCAATCCACAAAGTAAAAGCATGTCGGCAACGTATATGTAACATTTTTTGAAATTCAAATACAGCTAAAATAGGATAGAAAAAATGTATCATTAAAAACAAGCGTTTATATATTAGAATAGCAGAACATGAACATGCTCCGTCACATGTCTACCAACATTTTAAAGCTACAGAACATTGTAATGAAAATAGAATTTTTAAAATTATTTGTATGTCTGCGGAGTTACGACGATAGAAACCGCGTTTCGATACCCGTGGTGGGCAGAGCACAGATAGCTCTTTGTGTAGCTTTGGGCTTAACTTCAAACAACGCCTAATATCAATAAACGTAAAATTAAAGAAGCCATTTAAATAAAGAAATACAAACCTTTAATAAATAAAATACAAAGAGTAGGCTTATACTTATGTTAGCTCAAGGTTACGTGTTTGACGTCACCAATTTGGTGTACTTAAGTGTCGTGTACAATTGTACTGAGTATCTTATGATGCCATATTAACAGAGGCGAAACGTTGTTTTTAGATTATGCATTTTTTAAATACAATTTAAGCTATTTTTGAATTTTAAATGTTGTATAGTGTGGAATATCGCCAGCATTTATATGTATACGTAACACGTGTTAAAAAAATAGAAACTAGTCATATGTTTCTGCCCCTTTTAGTTGAGTAGCCCCTTATTATTTAGTGTCCTCTACAATTTTGGTACTGCGATAATATACAATATTCTCTATTTGTCTAATGCCTTATTGCTACCGTTTTCCGGTTAGTCATTTATCGTACTTAAAAACACGAATACCCCCCTTTTTTAAATATGAAGTTAAGACAGCAAATTCACTGCAAGCAAGTTTGGTTGAAAACTCGTCACATCCTTTTAAGAAGACCATATCTCTATCATTAATCACATGTCTACTAATTTCATAACTAACTTCAAACTCGTAAAGAATTGATCACACGTACCATTGCTTCCATTGTTTACACTTGGGTCATGCCCATTTTCAACCCTCACTTCTTGGTTTTGTTTGTCTTGGCTGTTCTTCTTCTGCTCATGCGTACAAACACAGGTTGTGTCATTATCACAACAAGCTGAAATTCTGACGTCATATCT
>NW_013672653.1:0-3106 GCF_000517525.1 Limulus polyphemus
TTCTGCTGGATCATCTACAGCGGATGAAGAAATGGTTGCAGCTAGTCTACTAGTCGTTTCTTGGTTTTCTGCTGGATCATCTACAGCGGATGAAGAAATGGTTGCAGCTAGTCTACTAGTCGTTTCTTGGTTTTCTGCTGGATCATCTACAGTGGATGAAGAAATGGTTGTAGCTAGTCTACTAGTCGTTTCTTGGTTTTCTGCTGGATCATCTACAGGGGATGAAGAAATGGTTGTAGCTAGTCTACTAGCCGTTTCTTGGTTTTCTGCCATATCATCTACATTGGATGAAGAAATGGTTGTAGCTAGTCTACTAGTCGTTTCTTGGTTTTCTCCTAAGCTATCCAGAGTAGACGTACGAAGAATGGTGATTGTACCATCCAAAATTTGTTTTCGTTTTGTAAAATTGTCCGGAGTAAAAGCAGGAGAAACTGTAGTTGCTCTATCCAATGTCACTTGACGTTCTGTAAGCTCATCTTTAATAGAATCAAAAGAGTGTGCAATTGTTGCAGCTGACGTTTGTGTTCCTATTAGTTCATGATCTATGGAAGCAACAGTATCCGCAGAAAGTCCTCCTGAAGAACTTTTTATATTCCCTTGTTCATTTCTGTCAGCTGGAAAACGAACTGTAGCCGGTCCTTTAGTTGTCATTTGTCCTTCCAATTCATTCTCAGTAAAATCAAGGAATGTTAAGCCTGTCTGCGATAGCCTTGTATAAACTGATGAAATTGTAGTGGATGTTGTTTCTTCAACGATTTCATGAGGTGTTGATGGGCTGAATTTTTCATTTGTTTCAGTTGAGGGCGGCGTTTCTAAGTATAAAAACATGCAAATCATAAAAATAAAACCTTTCTTGACAATAGTGTTTTACTTATTTGAAAACACAAGTTATGTTAAATGTTAATTTTTAAGTGTATGAATTTATATGCACTATTGTAATTTTTTTTTAAACTGCATGCTAAATTTTACTTTTTTATTTCTGAGTTGAGTGATTTAAAAGACGGTACTGTCAATTAGTGTTATGTTTCAGTAAAGAAGAGAGAGAAAGATTGCTTGAAGTTGAGCACAAAGCTACACAATGGGCTATCTGTGTTCTGCCCATCACGGATATCGAAACCCGGTTTCTAGCGTTGTAAATCCGCAGGCATACCGCTGTGCCACTGGGGAGCAAGAGAGGAAGAAGGATCTGATTGTTTCCTCCGTACAATATGTCGTACATCGTTCTGACTGAGCTACAATAAACTATTTGCCGTACAACCTTTCCATTGAAGTACACTATTTTCACTGAACGATAATATAGTTTAGTATGATCATTTCTGGTTGTTACACTTACCACGAGGGGGACAATGGTCGTACTGGGGACAACACTTTCCGGGAATATATACTGGCTCACAGTCAGAGCGATAATGGCAATCTGATAAGGAGCAAACGATGGAGTTGCCGCGACAATAACATTGGTAGCAGGGGCTTTCCTGATAAGGCACCAGCTTTCCATTGTCATAGAAAATTCCTTTATATTCACATCCTACAAAAAAAAAGATAAAAAATGAGACACATTATTTATCAATATTTAATTAGAGTATTGTTACAATTCTAATAAAATATAATAATGTGTTATACATTCCATAATGTTCACCATCCATGATAAAAAGGATTTGATTGAAATTTTAGTATAAAAATGAACTAAATAAAGAATGGCTTGCTTTGTTTGTAGTTAAGCACAAAACTACACAAAAGGTTATCTGTGCTTTGCCCATTACGAGTATCGAAACCCGGTTTCTAGCTTTGTAACTCCGCAGACATACCGCTGTGCCACTGGGGGCTTCACTAAAGAAAAGCAAATAATTTTTTTAAGTTTGTTTTTTGACTGTTTAATATTTGAAACTTACTCTTTTTTTTAAAATTATTATTGCTTAAATCTGAAACTTATACCTTTTTGTTTGTAATTTTTATTGGTTAAATCTGAAACATACTATTTTTGTGGAAATTTCAACTGTTTTATTTATTGCTCAGCTATAAAAATACTGCCTAGTTATAAAGATATTGCCCAGTTATGATTGGTGATGATCGGTGTGGTAGTTTTTGAGATCCGAGCTTTGGACGTATACATCGCAAGCTCCACTATAATAAGATTCTGAAATCTTAAGAAAACTAAAACCATTTGCAATGGTTAGACGTTTGGTAAATAAAACTTATAGTGGTTATACCTCAGACGCAGTTTGTTTGTTTTTTATGATGCGCTTGATCCTTCGATCTAATTTATGAAGCTTCAATACTATGGAGTTTAAGAATATCTTGAGAACTTTTTAAAATTATCTATAATGGCGCAAACAATAGTTTTGTCTATCCAGATTTACATCAATTCAAGTTTTGAATTTACATGAATACTTTTGTAAATCTTTCACTCAATTCCAGTGATTTCCTAACATTCTTGACATTTTTCCCTCAATTCCAGTGATTTCCTAACATTCTTGAAATGTTTCACTCAATTCCAGTGATTTCCTAACATTCTTGAAATGTTTCACTCAATTCCAGTGATTTCCTAACATTCTTGAAATCTTTCACTCAATTCCAGTGATTACCTAACATTCTTGAAATCTTTCACTCAATTCCAGTGATTACCTAACATTCTTGAAATCTTTCACTCAATTCCAGTGATTACCTAACATTCTTGAAATCTGTCACTCAATTCCAGTGATTACCAAACATTCTTGAAATCTTTCACTCAATTCCAGTGATTACCTAACATTCTTGAAATCTTTCACTCAATTCCAGTGATTATCTAACATTCTTGAAATCTTTCACTCAATTCCAGTGATTACCTAACATTCTTGAAATCGATCACTCAATTCCAGTGATTACCTAACATTCTTGAAATCGATCACTCAATTCCAATGATTACCTAACATTCTTGAAATCTTTCACTCAATTCCAATGATTACCTAACATTCTTGAAATCTTTCCCTCAATTCCAGTGATTAGCTAACATTCTTGAAATCTTTCACTCAATTCCAGTGATTTCCTAACATTCTTGAACTTGAGGATTTTTTAAAGATTTCATGCGTTTTAAGATTGTTCTATAAAATTTTATGAATTTTATAAAATT
>NW_013672653.1:4083-8936 GCF_000517525.1 Limulus polyphemus
TTATAAAATTTTAGAAATACGAGAACTTGGAACGAACTTTGTTTTCTTTCATAGTGCACAGCTATACGTTAACTTTTTAAGCTCATTTGAGCTAGTGACTGTAATAGGTCAGCCTTTATTTTAAGTTTCAACTCTTTGGTATGTTAGTTCGTGTTATAATTGTAGCCGCCTGCGATATAATATCAAATCCCTTGAACATTTGAAAGTACAATTGCAGTTGACACAGTTAAAAAAAAAAAAAAATGTAATGTATAGCGATCACAAGGAAAATAAAAATAAAGCTGTTATTTTGACATCAGGAAGTAACTTTAGAGATTGTAATTCTAATTGGATTGTTTCCACTAAGGCCTTAACCTGGTCATATATTTTAATTAAAACATGATTGCACAATTAAATGATGGCACAATATTTTTAGAGACTTATAACATAATATTAAAGGACAGCAAGGGATCTTTTGGTCCATCTAAACTGTCCTATCTTCTAAATTCAACTAAACCCTTAAAAATTACCACAAATTCACCCCCTAATCATTTTTATATTTATCAAACTTTCATTTAGACTTCTTTAAAATAACTTCATTCATTAAATCCGAAAGTAACTTCATTCCAAAGGCCAACCACCCTGTTAGAAAAATAAAACTATATTCCTTAAGATGACTTCTTCCTGCTAAATTTTATATTTGTGTCCCCTAGTCTTAACATTTTCACTATTAAGAATGATGACGCATCAACACTATTAATTCCCTTAACAATCTTGAACGCCTGAATGAAATCCCCTCCCTCTAATTCTTCTTTTTTCATGAAAAAAGTTCAGAGGTGTTAACCTGTCTTCGTATGACAACATTTCCATCCCAGATATCATCCTAATAGCCCTCCTCTAAGTCATTTCCAACAATTCATTGCCATTCCTAGGGTAAGGAGCCCAAGACAAAATACTCTAAATGCGGCCTAACAACTAATCTACACAATGAAATTATAACCTCTTCAGACTTGTATTCAATATTTCTGTAGCTACAACCTAAAATCATATATGCTCTGCCACTAACAACAGCACATTGCTTGGATGGCTTAAAAGACAGATCAACCAGAACACCAAAACTTCTTTCATCCATAACACTGTTATGGTTATTCCCATCAAAATCATAATTATAATTCAAATTGTAATATTCCACATTCATTACCTTGCGTTTATTATAATTAAAAAAGCCATTTGCTATTTACTTGTCGAAATCCTTTGCAAGGAAATAACATCCTCCTTACAGCCAGAACACTCAAAACTCTAATCTCATCAGCAAATTTGAATAATCTATTGACCATTCCTTCATCTATGTCATTGAAGTCTATCAAAGCAAAGGTCCTAACACTTGAACCCTGAGGTACCCCACTTGTAACATTAGTCAGCTACAAATATACTTATCAAAAAATTAAAATGATCAAAATATAAATATTGTAAAGAATTACTAAACAATATTTAAATATTTATTGAATAAATAATAAGATAAATCAGGTATTGTAATTATAAAGTGCATATATCCAAAGATTGTAGTCTTTGAAACAACGCACCACGCTGTGTATCATTTTCGACCTGTTATGTTTTAAATGTTAAACTGTCAGGACAAATTAGCCCGTGCATTACTTTGGATATATATATATATATATATATATATATATAAGCTTACTCCCCCCTACTTATACCCTCCAAAGAATAAAAGAGTAATGAATTTAAATTCACTTTAAGTGGAGCCAATTTAATAGTGTAAATATAGTGCACAATTTTATTTTAATTATTATGGAGTATAGTGTACTATTTAATTTAAGCTGTTATGTTTTCGTTTATATGGTGTTTGGTTTCTTGACTAATGTACTAGATATTGATACTTTTTTCTAGTTATTATCATAATTAAATTTAGAACCCTTATAAGTATATAATTAAAATTATTGCTGTAAAATAAAGTCCAAATCTAGTTGCTACATAGGTTTTTCTGTCATTCGTCAATTGTTATATGATAATTCACACGTAAATTACCACCTAGAAATAACATGCTTTTGTCGTTTTTGGACTAGTTGGCTGTTAAGTAACTTCTTTTCGTAATTTCGGAAATAAACCTTTTTTTGTGCAATATGAGTTTGAGATATTAATAACATAGCTTCATAGTGAAGAAAAAACAATAGATCAAATGAATGAATACATCAGAAAGTCAAAAAATACAACTAGTACTCAATATTAATCTACTAGCCCCTTTGGACTAGTTACCACGTGATACACTCACTATATATATTGTTGATCAAAACGCAAAATACAGCTGAATTCATGGAGTGTATTTAGCATTTTTTACCACCAACTGAGACGTTACACTTCGTTTGGCAGATTTCTTCATGCTTGGTGAGATGAAAATTATTTAAGCATACATTCTGTTAATTACACGCTGAGTCTATAGAAAAGCTTAGTTTCAAATAATTGAAGGATTTTCGTTTCGTTCAAAGGGATAGCATTACAGAAAGCAAAGAAACTTTAATATTGATTTTTGAAATGAAAGAATCGGCTTTCCTTGGTTATCAGTGCTTACCACAGTGATATTTGGGACAACAATCGTCCTCCGATCGAACAGCTTTACACCCTGGTTTGTATTCACACTTTTCCCACGTGCATGAAAATCCTGGAGGGCGACAGACACACGTCTCACATGCTCTGTTCGTTGGAACTGGATCCCCAGAACTGTAGTAATATCCGTCCACTACGCATGCTAGATTCAAAGAAAATGATGTTTTAAAACTATATCATGCACAGTATCAAAGTATTAGGTCGTCAAGAAATTAATGTCGCGTTTTGGAACACTTTCATTACCCCCCCCCCCCACACACACACACAACAAAAAAAACGTACCTCACGTATAATAGTTAAACGAACCATCTAAATGTCACATTAGTGTAGCATATATAATGTATAAAGTTTAGTATACTCTAACCTCTTATAGTGATGGCACACGACGACACACACATTTGGCATGTAATGCTGTTTGAATACACGAAGGGAAACAATACCTCTGTAGCCAGAAAGAATATCAAATGGAAATTTTTATGGAAATGTTTTGAACGTTCGTAAGTGTCAACGATGGTTTAGCAAATTTTAGCCTTAAAAACTGTGATGGCAGGGGCCGACATATTGGAATTGATATTGATGTTCTGAAGACGCTTGTTGAGTCTAAATCAAGGCAATATACTCATGAAATGACCCTGAAATTGAATGTTTCTCATAAAACAATATATAAACATCTAATTGATATGGGAAAACTCCATAAAGAAGGTATTTGGGTGCCTCATGAACTCTCCAATGACCATCGTTTCCAACGTGTGCACGTTGCTTCGTCTCTTATGGCGCGTAATGCGCATGAACCATTTTTGGACAGAATTGTCACTGGTGATGAAAAATGGATTCTCTATGCGAATATTAAACGACGAAAACAATGACTCAGTCCTAGACAAAAGCCACTTCTGATCCCAAAACCTGGTCTCCATCCGCAGAAAGTGATGCTTTGCATTTGGTGGGACATCAGAGGAGTAATTCATTTCGAACTCCTCAATCCACAGCAAGCTATCAATGCAGAGATCTATAGTCAGCAACTGGAACGTTTAAATCAAGCCCTTCATCAGAAACGCCTTTACTCGTCAATCGGAAACTTGTTCTTCTTATCCACGACAATGCACGTTCACAAGCAACACAATATTATGGAGTTGGGTTGGAAAGTTCTCCCTAACCCACCTTATTCTACAAATATGACACCATCAGATTACCATCTTTTTCGTTCGCTACAACACCATCTTAATGGGAAAGGTTTTAAAAAGACATCGACATGTTTTTTTACTTCGAAGCCAATTGATTTCTTTAATCAGGGTACTAACAACCTGATTGTAAGAGGGTAAAGCATCATCGATAAGAATGGAGACTATTTCATTTACTAAATGTTTTGTTTTGATATATAAGTCATTCGGGTTTTTTCATCTAAAAAAAACGCCATTAATTTCTTGACGACCTAATATATGGAAATCATAATTATCTACACAAGGTTTGCTTTTCCAAGTTTTAGGACAGTCTTTCAAATTGCAAAAAACTGTATAAGTTCATTATCCTTAAAATAAAACTTTCAAACAAACGAAACGTTAATATATATCCTATGTAATTCAGAAAGAACATGTAAGAAAGACAAGCTGATCAAATATTTACTAAGTTATCCATAACCAGTTGTTTGTTTATTCAAACAGGTTGTATACACTCGAACAACATCACAGTCATAGTTTCACTAGTGGAGTTCACTCTCTTGCACTCTCTGTAAATTAACCTGCGATGCAGGCATCTCTCCCGTTCAGGAAGAATGAGTCTCCATTCTCATTCGCTTATACTATGGGAAATGGAGATAAGCACCGCTCCTAACTGTATATAAGGATTAACTTGTTATTGTTTTTTCAACAGTAATAAAAAAAGTAAAAGTTTTTGTGTTTTTTTCAACGACAAAATATTTTTTGTTCACGTTTTCACGGAAATACATAGAAGAGCTCGAACTTAAAATTTGTTTTCGTTTAACGTTTACTTAAACATATTTTTAAACTACTTACCCGTGTTGTTGACCACTAAATACCTTGCGGCATGTTTCCGTATGGGCACTGCATCTAAAAACAAAGCATATAACATTCATTACACAATGCTCTTGCAATCGGTCACTTCAGAAGCATTTCATAAAATATATAACTTCTTAAATACCAAACATTTTTAGGAGTGAAATAGAAGAAGCCTAACTGGTGTATTTACGTGTTTTACACTCACCAAAAAGAAACCTATCATTCTATAGGTATTTGAAG
>NW_013672653.1:8957-10205 GCF_000517525.1 Limulus polyphemus
CGTGTTTTACACTCACCAAAAAGAAACCTATCATTCTATAGGTATTTGAAGAATTTGTAGCAATCCGCCACAATTTAATTCTTGTATTGTTATCTGACACTGAGCAGCTTGTACATAATTGAATAAGTAGAGTTGTTCAAACATTTGTTTAACAAGTTAAAGCTTGGAATGCTCTATTCTTTCACTGGGGTGTATGTCTATGAGCCAGACTAATTTCGGAGAATTCCACTCCTCATCAGTGACCCTGGACACTACCACAAATGAAATATCAACAACAACAACATAAGCGTTAATTCATTCCGATCCTGGGGGACCGGCGGGCCGATAGAGGGTTAAGCCCTCTCGTCAGCCAAGGGACCAAAAAAGAAAAATGGGTAAAATGAATAATAGATGTGTAAGCGTGCAAGTCAGCACAGGAGGTTGAAAATTGAGAAAAGCGATATTTACAGATGGAGGAGACAATTCGGAGAAATATGGGTGAACACTAATCAGTCTATATCATATAATGGAGATTGTGTGGGAACTGGCAACAGTTATATCGAGTATTATGAATCAGGATAGATAAATGGGGGAAGAGGGGACATCGGCATCTCGACATGGTCGGGATTGTCAGCTGGGAGGGACATGACATAAAGGTTCAGTAGGTGATCAGATGGTGCAAAAATGCTTCTTGGAGTGGGTACAGTGGTGGCGAGAACATCGGAGAAGATGAGATTGTGGTCACGAAAACATTTATTAACATAGCGTGTGCGAAGCTGTCGAAGGTGTAATAGAATGTGTGGAAAGTTGATACGGCGATAAAGGTCGGAAGTGGGACTAGGGAGTTTGACGCCAAAGGCGAGCCAGAGGGCATGGTGCTCCAAAACCTGGAGACGAGAGTAGAAGGTCAGAGAAGCAGATATCCAGGCTGTATGTCCATAGGTTAAGCAGGGTCTGATAAATGTCTTGTATGTGTATAGCAGAAGAGGAGGGTTAAGGCCCCAGAAGGTACCAGTGAGAGAACGGAGGAGATGAAGACGTCAAGTAACCTTAGCTGAAAGGGCAGATAGGTATGGCTTCCAAGTAAGATGCCTATCAAAGACAATACCTAGATAGGTCACGGAGTCGGAAAGGAGGATCGGGACATTGTCAGCCCAGACATCAAATAGAGATGGGACACGGCAAGGGCGAAACTTATGACGAGTTGGACCAAAAATAATAGCTTGTGTCTTAGGAACATTGAGGGATAGTTGCAGCAGTGACACCAAG
>NW_013672653.1:10762-11942 GCF_000517525.1 Limulus polyphemus
GTAAGGTCCACGAGGGAGGCAACAGATGAGTTAACAGTGGTTGTAGTGTCACTGTAATCAAGAATATGACGTTCCGGTACTTGAAATTTCTGTTCATGAAAATCAGCAAAAAGATTGGTCTTGTCCAATAAAGTAGAAGGTGCAGCACCATCAACAAGTATGGGATAAGAGGGAGAGCATTGTTGACCTGTGAGGAGCTTTAAATGGTTCCAGAATTGCGAGGAAGAAGAGGAATGACTGAGTTTGTTACAGGCCTGATGCCATCGCTGATGTTGGACTGCCTGAACAAAAGTACAAGGGATCATGAAACCAACAGTATTTACGCAATAAAGTGGAAGAGTGATGTAATAGATCTACAGCTCTATGATGTAAAGCTGGTTTATGTGGAGCTGAAGAAGAAGTCGGTATGTGTAAAGTGCTGGCATCAGAGAGAAGAGTGGTGAGTAATGTGGGGAAGGACTCAACATCGGATGTTGTAGTAAGAGGTCAATCCACATCTGGTATGGCACCAGCAATATGTGAAGCATAAGATTTCCAGTCGGCAGAACGAAAATTTTGATGAGTCCGACGGGAAGCACGAGGAACAGACAAGGACTGCAAACGAACACAAAGTTCTATGGGGAGATGATCACTACCCACCAGAGGACACATCTGGAGAGTGATAAAAGGAACCAGGTTGGAAGAAACAAAGACAATATCAGGTGACGAATGAGAAATTGGATGACTAGGGGCAGGCAGGGGTAGCAAAGAACCAGAAAGGGAACTTTAAGGAGGACTGAAAACGTACAAGTTCGGCAGATGTCCTACTGTGGTAGTTGACATAGATGACGAAATAGGAAGTGAGAGTTAAGTCCAGAATAAGTGGTCTGCATGTGAAGGTGAAAGACAGTCTTAGCAGCACGGATAATATGATCTAGAATTAACATATATTGGAAGGGGAGGACATTCTGTAGTATTAATGTGATGAAATGGAGGATATCCTCCGTGGAAGGAGACATAGTAATAGAGTTGTCTGGAGGGGTAATGGTATTGGTGGTATTCACTGGAGCAACAGAAGCAGGATCATCAGCCTTGGGGGTAGGTTTACTTTGACACTTAAAGGAGTATGTAGGACGATTAAGATGGCAAGTGTTGCAGAGAGGAGGAGGGCTTAAGCAAGAGCATTGGCGAAGGAGATGAG